>NC_051220.1:39940218-39987718 GCF_015220715.1 Pygocentrus nattereri | reverse complement strand
CTCTTCTAAGTGTGTCCTCAGTTAACACGTGTAATATTACACATAATTCTAACAGTGAAAATAATTTAGCAAAAGTCTTAGGAAAATTGGAGATATTGAGCAAATTGTTAAAAAAGTTTCTTTTAGCAGTGAGTGTTATTTCCACTATACAGCTAACAGACCAAACACTAGAGCTCATCTCTAAAATGTCTAAAGAAATATTATAGAATATTTAAATATTGTCAAAGAAGAAAATCAGAAAAGAGGAAGAGACCATGAGTTTACATTCTCCAGACGCTCCTGGAAGCCACTGGATGTGTGCTGAAGCGCGGTGGTGACCTCGGTCAGGCTCTGACAGGAGGACAGGAGCGTAGGACAGCAACTGGCCTTCAGAAACAAAGCAGGGATAAACAACATGACACAAACAAAGCACAAATCACCACAGCCTGTACAGCTAGTAAACAATCACATAGCTAATCCAACAAAGCCAGAGAATCTGTGTGAGAGAGAGAGACAGAGAGAGAGAGAGAGAGAGAGAGAGCGAGAGAGAGACGAAGGGCAAAATCCAGGATATTAGTGCAGTGTTGTTGCTCTATTTCTCAGCTGATGCAAAGGCCAAAATGGTATTTGCAAATAAAATCCTTTACATTAAAGCTCCTCACAAGAACACGCTCTGACCTACAATTGAGCATCATGCAGTGAATCTGCTGCAGCCGGCTTAAACGCTACTGCTGCAAGTCACTGTAGGTCTTCTGCAGTGTTTCTGCTGTTGCTGGTCTCTTTAAAGATCCCATATAGGTAGTAAACATATGCTGTGCAGATCAGGTTAGTTTGCCACGATCTCTGTTGTAGATTCATCAAAGGTGAATATGGCGGAAAACTTTTTTACAGTTTTTACAGCGCAGAATTATTACAGTGCCTCCTGCAGAACATAAACACCATTAAAGTTTCAAAACTGACCATTCACTCTTTAGTCCATACAGTCAGTGTTTTCATGATGCCACAAAAACCAACACATTTACATCTATCCAGCTTTTCAACCTGCAGAAGTTTAACTCGGCCCATTCACGATGAAGTTATAAGGAGTGTTTCAGCCTGGACTGCTTTTCAAATGAGCCACAATACAAGGCAGCCAATCAGAACATATATAACTATATTTCCAAAAGTCTTTACTCACCCATCTAAATCATTGAATTCAGCTGTTCAAATCACTTCCATGGCCACAGGTGTATAAAGCCGAGCCCCTAGGCCTGCAGACTGCTTCTACAGACATTAGTGAAAGAATGGGTCGCTCTCAGGAGCTCAGTGAATTCCAGTGTGGTGCCGTGATCGGACGCCACCTGTGCAGCAAGTCCAGTCGTGAAATTTCCTCACTACTAAATATTCCACAGTCCACTGTCAGTGGGATTATAACAAAGTGGAAGCGATTGGGAACGACAGCAACTCGGCCACGAAGTGGTCGGCCACGTAAAATGACAGAGCGGGGTCAGCGGATGCTGAGGGGCATAGTGCACAGAGGTCACCGACTTTCTGCAGAGTCAATCACTACAGACCTCCAAACTTCATGTGGCCTTCAGATCAGCTCAAGAACAGCGTAGAGAGCTTCATGGAATGGGTTTCCATGGCCGAGCAGCTGCATCCAAGCCTTACATCACCAAGCGCAATGCAAAGCGTCAAATGCAGTGGAGTAAAGCGCCGCCACTGGACTCTAGAGCAGTGGAGACGTGTTCTCTGGAGTGACCAATCACGCTTCTCCATCTGGGAATCCAACAGACGAGTCTGGGTTTGACGGTTGCCAGGAGATGGTACTTGTCTGACTGCATGCAGGGGGGATTATGGTGTGGGGTTGTTTTTCAGGAGTTGGGCTCGGCCCCTTAGTTCCAGTGAACGGAACTCTTAAAGCTTCAGCACCAAGAGATTTTGGACAATTTCTTGCTCCCAACTTTGTGGGAACAGTTTGGGGACGACCCCTTCCTGCTCCAACATGACTGCGCACCAGTGCACAAAGCAGGTCTATAAAGACACGGATGAGCCAGTTTGGTGTGGAAGAACTTGACTGGCCTGCACAGAGTCCTGACCTCAACCCCATAGAACACCTTTGGGATGAATTAGAGTGGAGACTGTGAGCCAGGCCTTCTCGTCCAACATCAGTGTCTGACCTCACAAATGCGCTTCTGGAAGAACGGTCAGAAATTCCTATAAACAATCCTAACCCTTGTGGAAAGCCTTCCCAGAAGAGTTGAAGCTGTTATAGCTGCAAAGAGTGGGCCGACATCATATTAAACCCTATGGATTAAGAATGGGATGCGAATACTTTTGGCAATATAGTGTATTTTATTTACATCTATCAGCTTTAAAGATACAGTATCAAACAGGCTATTTAATTTTAGTGTGAGTTTCTAAGGCACCAAATATTTTTCATATAAAATATATTCATATATTATATTCATAAATAAATAAATATATATATATATATATATATATATATATATATATATATATATATTTGGCTCAGGAGCTGAACAATGAATCCGTACTGCATTAATTGCATTAATCAGACATAAAATAGTCTGTGCGTGATTAAAGGCGGTGAAGTCCGCACTCTTTTATACAACTTTGAAGGCCATTGACTAAAACTAAGTGCTGAAGCCACTGGCTGCTCTTCTAAGTGTGTCCTCAGTTAACACGTGTAATATTACACATAATTCTAACAGTGAAAATAATTTAGCAAAAGTCTTAGGAAAATTGGAGATATTGAGCAAATTGTTAAAAAAGTTTCTTTTAGCAGTGAGTGTTATTTCCACTATATAACAGAATAAAATAAATACAAAGTAAACAGTAACAAGATATTCTTGCTTTCAAAAAAGCATTTGATATTATATAAGCTGCTTAGAAAAATGCAAGTTTAGTTCCAGATTTCTCCTGGATGCTCCAGACACTGCTGGGATTCATTAATCGGATTTGATTTAATGAAGGACTGAACAGCCAAACCAGGTAACGGGTTTTCCTCTAGGAGACTGGTCTTCTGGTCTTGCTGGTCTTCCTCAAGGAGAGGTTTAGAAACGGTTAGACAAGCACATTAATATATATAAAGCCATTACTTACTATATTAAATTCATTTGTATTTATTCTAATAGTTTTTAGAGCAAATAAACTCTTACTAAGAAATAACATTTTAAAAATTATTTTTTTCAGGTGCCTAAAATTGTGCAGTACTGTATAAATACACACACACACACACACACACACACACATTGTCTAAGCCGCTTCTTCCTCAGGGTTGGGGGGGTGTGTGGTCATTGGGTGGAAGGCAGGATACACCCTGGACAGGTCACCAGTCCATCGCAGGGTGTCTAAATACATATTATAGTAGTTACAATATTATATTTTAATATTATGATTCATTCCTAGGTCTAAATATACTGAAGTATTCCCTTACAAATAAAGACTAACTCAGAAAGTGATTCAGTGGAGGCCAAAACAAAAAACTGAAAATGCCTGAGGTCACTGTAGTGTTTCCTCTCAGCTTAATCAGCAGCCTCAGTAAATGGAGCACATGGCTGCCTCATCCCTGCGAGGAAAAAGGGGCCTGCGCTGACTAATGTGGGCATTAGTGAGATTTGCACTATAATACTATGCAGAACTGCTTTAAATCCATGCATTTGAACAAAGGTTACAACAAAAGCCAGAGCTAAAACTGCTGCAAAAGCCAGGCTCAGAAAGATTGCGGCAGAATTCAGACCTCATGAGAGGGTTTAGCTGGGTCGCCCCAGATGTTGTCCAGATAACTCCAGCTGTGCACATGGAGACAGATGCAGCGCAGCTATGGTGTTTGTTACCGTTTCGTTTCTTGAGCTCGGTTTCTTGAGAACGGTTTGTTACCGTTTCGTTTCTTGCACATTTTAGTGTCTGTCTGCTCTGATACAACCATGTCGACCTCATGAAAACTTTGGGAATGAGCTTTGTTCGTTAGGAATTGTGCTGCAGCACGAAAACAGAAAGAGCAGGGAAACGTAGGGACCACTGTTTAAAAGCAGGAGCCATAAATATGAACAGCGGGCTGCTCTTCATGCTGGCAGACTGAGGACCCTCTTATCAATATCCAATAAAATGCTTTGAGCTGTTTGGAAAAACAGCGGAATGGTTTACCAACCTAAAAAAGAATGCTTGATTTGTGGTTAATTAACCAAAGCCATTATCAATAATAAACAATACTACTAATAATAAAAATAGCAATATTAGTAATCATTTGTGCACATGGCAATATGAACAGCAGCCATACATATGAACAGCAGGCTGCTCCTTACCCTTGCAGACTGTGGATCAATATCCAATAAAAACGCATTGTGTTTATCCTTCGATTCTGAATCGATTCACAAAACATCATAATCGGATTTTTACATAGGTTTGTATTTCCCCTACTGTAGTGCACACCCATAGACATTACACAGCAGGATATTCCAGCCCAGCCCAGCTTAGAGGACGAAAAACATGCAGGATCTCACTAATGCAGGATCTCATTAATGCAGGATCTCATTAATGCATGCATGTTTGCAGTCACACAGTTTTTGTGTATATGAAATAAAAGGCTTCACTTTAGCAAACAGCAAAGAGGCTGACAGGCTAATATGGGAATATCCTTGTACTGTTATCCCCACATAGGAATAAACAGCAACAACCTAAGAACACCCTAGCAACCATCTAAACACTACCACGCTTAGCAACACCCTAGCAACCACCTACCAACTGCTTAACAACTGCCTACCGAGTATCTACACATTCCCACCTCTAATCAGAGGTGGTGCTGTCGTGGTCCTTTCCCATTGGTCTTATCAGTGCTATATGATGAATGATAATTCCATCACTATTAGAGAAAGTTTTAGTTTGCTATATAGATTTTTCTGTGTAACACCAAACACATTTTGGTGTGAAAATGTATAATGTTCTGTTGTTGGTGGTAATTCTTTTTGAGGGAATAATTAAATTGGCTTATGAAGAACAACTTACTGTTCTTTCTGATAAATTGTGCAACAGATGAGCACTGTACACCTACAAAGTGTGCCTATATAGTCAGTGTTTCTGATGAAGTGGCCAGTGAGTCTAGGTTACTTAACAAAGAATTCATTCAAATAAAGCAAAGTAGATGGTTTTGTATAGACCATCTAAACAGAGTATCAGAGAAACAGATGGACTACAGTCTGTAACTGTAGGACTACAAACTGCAGCTATAGAGTCATGTAACGCCGGGGAGCGATGATGAGGCGGATGCATGTGCGAAGACAAGCGAGATTTATTATGGGCAAATCCACACTCAGGGTCGAGACGGTCCAGGGTCAGAGAGCCAACACGGAGAGCAGGAGGGACAGACATGGCTTCAATACTTCAAACAAATTAAACCAAGACCAGCACTAGACTAGGGAAAACACAGGGCTCAAATTCAAACAGGGATAACGAGGGTTCACAAGACACAGGTGGAAAACAGGTGGGAACAATCAAGGGCGGAGTCAAGAAACAAGGGGGCAGAACCAGGAGGAAACAAAACAAAGAAGCACATGGACATGTAAACAAACGCATATGGAAGACTGGGAGGGGCCAGTTGGAACAAGTAAGTGGAGCTGATAAAATGGACAATGAGTGAGGAAACAAGGAGGTGGTCAGAATGAACCTTTCTCTCGTTTCCGGGGTCGACACATCCGGTTTGGGAAGTTCTGTGTAAAATCTTTTCCGTTTTCGAGTTTTCATTCGTTTCCATCTGATGATGAGCTCAGAAAGAAATGCTTAATCTCAATAAAAAGGAGGGAGGAGCCGACATTCAAAGTAATTTGAAACAGCACGTATGTGTGCACCATGACATTTCAGCTGGAGTCAACGAGCAAGAGAGTCTGTGTATAACAGAGTGAGGGCCGCCTCGGAGACTCTGATAACAAGGAGAACGGGGTGGTGGAGCTGCAGGATATGTTGGGGATAGAGGAGGAAGAACAAGGATGCGTATATGTGTGCATATATATATATATATATATATATATATATATATATATATATATATATATATATATATATATATATATATATATATATATATATATATATATGTATATATATATATATATATATATATATAGCTGTTGTCGGGACAAAACCTCTTATCTCCATTTTTGACATTTTTTTGTTTTGTACATAATTTGAAATGACCTGGCACTCTTTACATTGTTTGCCAATTTCATGATGAATGGAGCAAAGGAAATGACCCAAAATGACTTGGGAAAAATTCTGGTTCCATTGACTTACATTAAAAATGAAGTAGGTTTTTTCCTTCTCCTGTAAACTTACCATTTTGGAGATACAAGCTTTTGATCTGACAACAATGTATAGGGAGGTAACAATTACTCGCATTGTGTGAAATGCTGTCATTAAAACATACCCCTAAGGTTTCATACACACCCACTGTAGCAATACTTTATTTATTTATATTTTATAAATAATACACTTTATTTATTTACTATCGTTTAGCTCTGTACTACATTTGACCAGTCATATGTGTTGAGTTTTCATGTTCTCCGCATGTCTGCATGGGTTTTTTGTCACGGAGCGAAATCACGGCTCGCGTCCAAGACCCTCGAGAGTGGCATCACCGAACATCTGTGGCCCAGTTGACGGCAGCCGGTTACTGGAAAGATGTGTGGCTATATTTGACACATACAGTATAAATCTAACAGTGAATCAGCTTATAAAACAGTAAATCTAACTGCGTAAATTAAAATGGGTTCATGAACTGCAAAATGGGTTTTCGATTCCTTCAAACTTCTTTGAACCACTTTTTTTGGACCACTAGTCTCTGTGGTTCCTCGCTTTTCTCGACAGGGAGATCCAAGCGCTTACATGGATCTCCCCATCTTCAGCTTTGGAGACTGAGAAGGATATAATTTAACACAGTAATTCATGTTAGACGCTGTTCTTAAACAGACACATATTTAAAGATCTCCAAATGCGGAAACTACCTAGCATCACTCCTCCTGTCTGAGACATTAAGTAAGTAAGGCAGCTAGCGTCAGATAGCTAACTACAACACTGGGACCCAGCTGAAGATTTACCTTCATAATCAAAAAGGAACTTCTCAATAAAGAATTTATATCCCTTATGGAGTTTTGCACGTTTGGAGCTCGATAGCTCTTCCACAGTTCTGACCACATCGTCCTGCCTAAGGCACAGGACTTCATAGCGGAGCGGCGTGGAAACCGGAAATAAGTTTACACATAGCCTCCTCTGGAACTTGACCCCTCCTCCGTGCATGAAAAACACCTATGAAGTGCTCAGTGAGTGTCCCATTCACAGCCCAATCCCATTTCACCCCTCGCCCCTACCACTTAGTCCTTAGCCCTTCGTTTAGTGTGTTCACGTCTAGGGGTAGGGTGTCCTGATTGTTGTTGAGATAGAGGGGGAGGGTGAAGTGTTGGGGCTACATGACCCTTCAAGCGAAGGTTTTTCAGAGACAGATATGAGAGAAAAAATGCTGCCCAAGAGACCAAAGAAACCCACAAATGTGAGTGTTTTCTCAGTTAAAAAATGATGATAACAATTATATTATCTTAGTTTAATATCGTTTCAATGTATTATGGTGCTTTTCTTCATAACAAGCATAAAAAATCACTAGTAGTATAATAATGTCTCGCTAGCTAACTTTCCTGCTCCACCTTAAATAGTCCAACAGTTCTGACGCCTGAAGCGTCAGAATGTAACTGCGGCTCCTTTTAAGGTGGAACGGGAAAGTTCGAACAGGAATCTGGTGATTATCTGACTTCAGCTTCACATCACTGAAGAATTAGGGGGGTGATAATAAATAACTGCCCCCCTCTTTGAAGGCGTATGATCCCTAAATGTAACTAAAGCCCAGCAGTGAGGAGCTGAACTTCCCCTCCTCTGCTGTCCCTGTAGACGGGCAGGGTCGCCTACAGAGCGGCGCTAGTAGCTGTTAATGAAGTGATGCTCTTTTTATTTGAGGGCCCCATTTCGTAGGGTAAGATTTCAACCACTACCCCTTGCAACTCAGCTCCAAGGGGCAAGGTGACCCTCCGAAACAAGGGATGTATACAGCAAACAACACATAACAGTGAGACTACTCTTGCTAGTTACCTTGTTACTGATTCTGTTGGCCTGCCTGGTGCTGTCAGCCCAATTCCAATAGGATGTGCTGAGATCCAGTGTGATCCACTCTTCTCTTGGCTCAGGGATCATAGGAAGATTTTTATTGCTCCAGTCCAAGCCGGCAGAGCCAACTGCGTCTTAAAGGATTAGCCTTACTGCCACACTAGAGAAAACAAGACACAGAGGTCAAAATACCAGCAGCTTATCATGCATACAGCATACAAACTATGAAGCCAAACATGCAGTAAAATCCTCCTTACAATGCACTTATGGGGATGAGGCACAACCTCTAACCCGAATACATGCAAAGGTTCACTGGAAAGAATAAATAAAGGAAGAAAGAAAGAAGAGCTGAAGTCTGAGTGTGACGCTTAAAAGGAGCATTGCCAGAGATGAAGTGGGATTGTACAGAAAGTACAATACCACTGTTTGAAAAGCCACAGCAACATCCACAGATCACATAAAAAGTTGGATAAAGACCTTCGTAGGGATTTGCCTCTTTTCATCAAGCAGAAGGAACATAAACAATGCTAAGCCCTTCGTTGGGCGCCCAGCTGTGCTGCATGTAGGCCTCTGGTGCCTATTATAAGTGACTTCAGTCAACAATAGCACTACACTTACTGAAAAAAGCGGGTGGATTGCGTTTATCTGATTCGGATGAGTATGTTCCTAAAACGAAGGTTCTTTGGAGCCTGTGTAATAAGACACACCTTTTATTCTCTTAATAACCTTTCAGTTACATAATTTCCAAAAGTGTATTCCCTACACTTGAATATCTGACTATGCACTAACTGTCTATACGTCCAATACACCTATAACACTTGCCTATGCACATTTTGTCTAGGTACACCTGTATCTACTGACCATGCATGTCTTTTGTCTTTGCACTGTTTACTATGCACCTTTTATTACTGCACTGGAAAAGTAGCCCGGTAGTGTTTCGCTATACTGTACTACCCTGACAATAAAGTTGAAGTTGAATTGAAATGAGTGCATTACATCAACACAAGCATTGCCAGAATTAGGACAGAAACAAGGCTGAGTTCATTGAATATATCATTACTATGGGACCGAAACCTCATTACTCCATGAGTTTTATCATATTTCTTATATTTTATTATATATATTATATTGAGTATAAGCTGTTTTTTACGTGCATTAACATTTCATGACGAGTGGACATATAGAAATGCTCCAAAATGACTTAAGATCCCTCGTTACATACCTCTTACATGTTGTTATCTTACTTTCGCTTACATTAAAAATTGCGTTCCCTGTAGATCAGGGGTGTCAAACATAACCACTAAAAGGGCCAAATTCATGGGCGAGAGAAAAAAAAAGTTTTTAATTAATGTTGTGTTGTAACCCAAACTGACCACTGTTTATTCGAAATACACAAAAACGTAAGTAGTAAAATACAGGCACTTGTTTTTGACCTTGAAATATGACATGAATCCCTGAAATATTCCAAATTTAAGTGTCTCCAGGACGTGAGTCTTTTAAACCTACTATCTGCTTCAAATAGACACCTGGCATCTTTTCTTCGCTGCAAGTTCATTAACACTTGAACGTTTCTGAGCTGCTGGGCTGACGTTAAGTGTTTGTGTTGGTTGAGCTGCAACTGGAAAGCATTTTGGTGATATGACTGGTGTGGAATTGTGGATTGTTGTTGGGGTGGGAGAGTCAGAGCGTGCAATATGTTGCAGTGCATGCTGGGGACTGTAGTGCAGCGCATGGTGAAACAAGCTCATATCGGACCCGTAGGCCTTGTGTTTGACGCATGGGCTGTAGTGGATGTGCTGACTTATTTTCACCTTAAAAATACTGTAATTTGATCAATGGTGACTTTTGCACCCCACTGTATGTTACATTAATACAGGCTTATTTTCCAGTTGGTTTACTTTTGGCAGTAATTGTGTTGCTGTCATGCATGTGTGAATGATGCATTTAACGCATGAATCAAGTTCATTCAGTGCATCTTTTTTTAGCGTGCATTATTTTATCCAGTGCCTTGGAGATTTACAGTTGTGGCATCTGCATGTTCAGTAAAGTCAACATCTGGAATGTCGGTTTATGAGTTTGGGCCGGGCTGTGTCCCACTAACACAAATCAAACAATAAATATATACATGCGCATAATTTAAGGGTTTGGATTTGGTTCCAAAATGCTTTAAATTGCATTTTCACCAATTTTGGTTTTATACACACTTAAAAAAGATGGTTCTTCAAGAGTTCTTTAGTAAAGAAAATGGTTCTATATCAAACTATGAACACTCAAAGAACCCTCTGCATGATTAACCTCCAGAAAAGGTTCTTTGGATTATTAGAAAATGTGCTCTGGTGGACCTATGTAGAACAGTCCACACACTGAAAAAGATGGTACTTCAAGGCTTCTTCAGTAAAGGGAATGGTTCTACGTGTTGTGTTGTATATGGCTCTATATAAAACCTTTTTGAAAACGATTCTATATAGCACCAAAACACAGTCGTGTGTTCATACAGGCTTGACATTGTAACAATAGAAGAACCCGGTTTGGTGCTAAATAGAACCATATACAAAAGACTGTCCATCAATCTGAAGAACCATTTCATGATATAAAGAAGCCTTTAATCATACAGAGGTATTCATGGTTCTATATAGAACCATTATCTCTACTAAAGAACCATCTTTTCTCAGAGTGTGTTGAAATAAGCTGTTGGGAGTGAGCTTTACACACACATGAGATTTCAGTGCTATATGATGATACTTCCATTGCTATTACACAATATTTTATTTTGTGCTTTTTGTCTGTAATACTAAATATATTTTGTTGTGAAACTCTCTATGTTCTGATGTTGATGGTGTTTATGTTGGCTTTTTTTTGAGGAAATAATTAAATTGGCTTGAAAAAGTCAACTTACTCTTCTTTGGTTTCTTCTTAAGTCGGCTTTAGTTGGTCAGCACCTTAGCAACCACCTGGAATAATATGATAAAGAGTAAGGGGATACAGGATAATGGGAAAGAAGACTTTTGCAGGGATTTACCTTTTTTCACCAAGCAAAAGAAACCTTTGTTGGGTGTCCAACTGTACTACATGTAGGCTTCCTCTGCTCTTAAGAATAACTTCAGTCAACGCTAAAACTACACTTACTGAAAAAAGAGGACGTACAGAGTTTCCAGAATTAAGCCAATAAAAAGTTGTGTTCATATAATTGCTGTCAGACCACTTAGCAACCACCAAGCAACACCCTAAAAACAATCGGAAAACACTACATCAACCACGTGGTAACACTCTGGTGACCACCAAGCAACACCCTAAAAACAATCGGAAAACACTACATCAACCACGTGGTAACACTCTGGTGACCACCTAGCAACACCCTAAAAACAACTGGAAACACTATATCAACCACGTGGTAACACTCTGGTGACCACCAAGCAACACCCTAAAAACAACTGGAAACACTAAATCAACCACGTGGTAACACTCTGGTGACCACCTAGCAACACCCTAAAAACAACTGGAAACACTACATCAACCACGTGGTAACACTCTGGTGACCACCAAGCAACACCCTAAAAACAACTGGAAACACTAAATCAACCACGTGGTAACACTCTGGTGACCACCTAGCAACACCCTAAAAACAACTGGAAACACTACATCAACCACGTGGTAACACTCTGGTGACCACCTAGCAACACCCTAAAAACAACTGGAAACACTACATCAACCACGTGGTAACACTCTGGTGACCACCTAGCAACACCCTAAAAACAACTGGAAACACTACATCAACCACATGGTAACACTCTGGTGACCACCTAGCAACACCCTAAAAACAACTGGAAACACTACATCAACCACGTGGTAACACTCTGGTGACCACCTAGCAACACCCTAAAAACAACTGGAAACACTACATCAACCACGTGGTAACACTCTGGTGACCACCTAGCAACACCCTAAAAACAACTGGAAACACTACATCAACCACATGGTAACACTCTGGTGACCACCTAGCAACACCCTAAAAACAACTGGAAACACTACATCAACCACGTGGTAATACTCTGGTGACCACCTAGCAATACCCTAGCAACAACCTAGCCATGCTCTAGCAACCAACTGGAATGCCATAGCAACCACATAGCAGCACCATAGCAACTACCTGGAACACCACAGCAACTGCTGTTTGAGCAAACAAGCAACAAAAATCAACTGTAAACACAGCATAAACAACCTGCTGCCTTCACCATCCACTACTATATAAACCTAATTCAGTATAAAATCTTCTACAACTGCTTAAACTTTTCAACATTGTTTGTTTGTTTGTTCACAATGTTTCCCTTTCTAGTTAAATACAGTTTGAAACTTTGCATTCAACTAAATAACAATTGCTCGTGTGAGCACAATGACCGCAGAGAACCATCAGACTATGGATAACTTGTCAAACCGCAGTTCACATGATCACTCCCAACGGCTCATAACACACCTGGTGTCCATGTGGCGATGACACTCACCCCACTGTCTGATTAACACACTCCTGTTTAATGAGAAAGGATGTGGATGGACGCAGTGACATAAAATTGCAAAATCAAAACATTTGTTATGGCCTTCTTTTGAAAAAAAGTGAGTGTTTTAAAGCCAGTCTTTATTTAGACTAAGCCTTATGCTAATGAATACTGCTGTCATGAATGGACCTAATGTATCATTCATGGACGATAAACCACATTTAATGTGCTCCGTTTGTGTTCCTGAGAATTTTATCACGACGTGTGGTATTGTATTATCAGAGATGTCTATCCTGTTATCACAAAAGTAAAAAAATAAAGAGGTTTAATGAGCAGCTTATGACCTAGTTTAACAAAGGGAAGTGGGACTTCAGTAAAATCTTGATTTCATACTCATTTATATAGACCTACAAGAATAATTCCTTGCCCAAAAAAAGGGCCCATTAAACATAAATGAGCAGTTCTGAACCGTTTTGAAGCAAATGCAGCGTGCAGCACGTTACATTACAGTGGTTTTCAACACGTATAATTAAACAAGACGGAAATAAGATAAACAAGAGAAAATGACAGGATGAATCGGTTCTCTACTTACGGTCAGTGGTGAGTTCGAGCAGGAGCAGCCAGCGCTCGAAGAGTTCAGCCGGTCAGTGAGTCACGCCGCACAGCTCAGTGTCTTATTTAACAGCTGTGCACCACCACCCCACCCCCTCTGGCAGAGCATCCCTGAGGGAATGACCAGCCCTGGCATGGCAGGATGGAGTAGGAGAGCTGATTCGGGTCAGAATCTCAGCAACCATGCATGAAGTTAAAAAAGAAGACTGGAACTATCACTGTAAACGACAGGAAACGCTACTAAATCAAGTGAAATTAAATTTAAACATGTCAATATACCAGATTTTCCATTTTGAGACTGTTGTATTGACCAGAGGTACACTAACAATCTGTCTTGGGGGTCCAAAATGCAATGTTTGTAGTGAGCCGAGCACCAAAACAACAACTTTTTAAAACAGTACGGTTTATTTTTTTAATACTCCAAAACATTTTAGAATACCCTTTTTCTAAAAAAGTTGGGACACTGTGAAAATTGTAAATAAAAACAAAATGTAATGATATGCAAATTATTTAAAGCCTACATTTTCATAGAAAAAAACATCCCAAAGGTTGAAACAGAGAAATTGTATTGTTTTTTTTTTGTTTTTTTTTTAATATATGCCCATTTTGAATTTAATGCCAGCAACATGTTCCAAAAAAGTTGGGACAGGGGCAACAATAGGCTGGTAAAGTTGTGTAATGCTTAAAAATACACCTAGTTAATAACTGGCAACAGCTCAGTGACATGGGTATAAAATGAGCACCTCAGAGAGGCGGAGTCTTTCAGAAGTAAAAATGAGGAGGAGTTAGTCACTCTGTGAAAGGGCACAATCAAATAGTGCAACAATTCAAGAATAAAATTAAAATGAAAACCCTTAAACACAAAGAAGAAATCATATATAAACAAGACCCAGAAACACTGCCACCTTCTCTGGGCCCTAGCTTATTTAAAATGGACTGAGTGGAAAAGTGTCCTGTGTCCCGAATTATCAACATATAAAATTATTTTTGGAAATTATGATCTTTTTTCTGAATTTCTACAAACACCATTTCATTTTATAGTAAATGAGTTTGGGCTGGTTTATGTTTATGAACAGACGCCTACAGATCAACATAGTAAAGGAGCTCATCTGTGATCCTGAGTTTAAAGCCAGTTTTTATTCAACTTAAACTTGGAACTAAGTTGTAAATAAATCTGAAACTGAAACTTTGCTTGTGTGTAAAAAGTGATTTCAGAGCCACTCGGTTCTCCCTGATGGAAACTGTTTACCTTCAGTGTTTTGTGCTTCTGATCATTTTTATAGACGCCAGCGTCACTAATTAACGACGTTCTATTAAAAGACTGGTTTACCAAGAGAGACGCTGGAGGACTTTCACCTGAAATGAGTTCATGAAGCCAGTCTGGTTATAAAAATGATAACAGGACCAGATCAGAGCCAGAATTACTCTTTTAGTACTTTTACTTTATACTTAAGTACATTTGAAGGTAAATACTTTAGTACTTTTACTCAAGTGGAGGTCTAAAGGGAGGAACTTCTACTTTTACTGGAGGAATATTTTACCTTGGGGGTCTCGACTTTAACTCAAGTACATGACCACTGCATACTGTGTTCTAAACCACACTGATAAGTCTGCGCCACCTTAATGAAGACATTGGTGGTTTGAGAAGGTTGAATGAAATTTTCAGAAAGCATTTACAGAAATGATTTAGGGGAGTATTGACTGTAGCGTTTGTTAGAAGTGTTAGCTTCACAGCTCTATTGCTAAACAAAAGACACAAAATTTGGAAACCAAATTATGTCTTGGCTGAAAAAACCACATCGGGGTAAATAGAAAATCATTTAAATTGGATTTTTTGCTGAAACATTTCTTTAAATCGGTTCTTAGTTGTAATATGAGTTTGGCAACTGACCACCAGGAAAACAGTACATACACTGTTTACACATTGTTATCTATTGTGTTTGCGATAATATTTCATTTTTTAACTTGCTTGTGTTATTTGATCACCGCCAGTATATTGTTGTGGCACACAGACAAGTCCAGTCAGCTTCTGAAACAAATATCTTTCTCCTACTTAACTCGGATGAAGCAGAGGTTCTGCTTTTTGGTCCAAAGCAGCTAGAAACAAACTGTCTAAGACTTAAACTTAACAATTTCTCAGTTGCATCAAGCTCATCTGTAAAAAATGTGGGTGTCGTGATGGACCCTGATCTGTCCTTCGACACACATATAACTAATATCACTAGAACAGCCTTCCTGCATCTCCGTAATATCGCTAAATTAAGAAATGCATGATCTCTACAGGACGCAGAAAAACTAGTCCATGCATTTATTACTTCAAGGCTGGATCACTGTAATGCCCTGCTGTCTGGATGTCCCAGCAAAAGCCTCCACAAGCTTCAGCTGGTCCAGAACGCTGCAGCCAGAGTCTCACAAGAACCAGAAAGTTTGACCATATCAGACCAGCTTTATCAGCCCTGCACTGGTGACCAGTTAAACTTCGCATTGATGATAAAATCCTATTACTGACTTATAAAGCTCTAAACGGACTCGCCCCTCAGTACCTGAGTGACCTTCTCTCCCACTATGAACCATCACGCCTACTTAGATCACAAGGTGCTGCTCACTACTGGTACCTAGAATTAATAAAGCTCCATCATGGGGGAGAGCTTCTCATACAGAGCCCCCCAGCTCTGGAATAATCTTCCTGTTTATGTTTGGGACTAAGTCTAAGGCTAAAAACTTACCTGTACCCCCCCCCCCCCCCTTCGAGCTGTTCATGCACAGGACTATCTATCTATCTATCTATCTATCTATCTATCTATCTATCTATCTATCTATCTATCTATCTATCTATCTATATATCTATCTATCTATCTACCTACCTACCTACCTACCTACCTACCTGTCTGTCTATCTATCTATCTATCTATCTCTCTATCTATCTATCTATCTATCTATCTATCTATCTATCTATCTATCTATCTATCTCTGTCCTGGATCCCATCCCGAATGCATCCCGAATGCACCTTTTTATTAATTAAATTTAAGAATTTTAAACCTAAACAGCTACTAAATGATTGCAATGACGTGGCAGGACTGCAGTGTTCCAGTGCTTTGCTTTTAGATCAGAAAGGCCCATTCAGCAAAGCTAATACTCGTGATTGGTGTCTGCATTGTTTGGCCTCTTTAAGTGGAGAATATTTCTGAAATAAAGAAGGAATAAAACAGAACATTTGTGTTGGAGTGGTGCAGAGAACCTACCGCGCCTCTTAAAACCAAACTGTTTTGTTCGTTTCTGTCAGAAATGCTCAGATTCACTGAAATATTCAGAGAAAGTTTGATGGAAAACGGGTGGGAAAAAAAACAAACATAACGTCAGAAATGAGGTGGGGAGGCTGCTCTGCGTGTAGGGCTCCATCTAGCGTTCAACTCAGGAAAATCTGTATAAAAACAAGTTCTTAAGTTTTTTTTTTTCTAAGTGAGGTTTGAGTTTATAACACTAATATTGAATAACAGTTGTCTTAAGTATCAGGTAAGTATAAGTAATTAAAATAAATCATTTTTTGTTGAAAAACAAGTCCCTACACTGGTTCTTACCAAAAGGGTTCTGCTGTTGCTAGACTGTCAAGCTTGTATACAATAGAAGAACCCTTTTCGGTTCTATAGAACACTCTTCAGAAACGTTCTATACAGAACCATCAACAACGCATTCTTTATCATTCTGAAGCACCATTTCAACATGCAAAGAACTACTTAAGCATGAAAGGGTTCTATATAGAACTCATGGTTCTAAACAGAACCACTCACTTTACTAAAGAACCCTAGAAGAACCATCTTTTTTAAAGCGTACAAGTTGATAGCAAAAAAATTAAACATCCCACAGTGATAATGAAGTTAAAGTGTAGTTAGAATGTGTGTATATATTTATATATATATTCTGTTAATCACTTCAATTGAGAAAAGAACCTGTTTCTTTACAAGTTGCACATTTATATTTAGTCATTTAGTAAGTCACAGTAGTGAGGAAGTTTCCATAATATTTACTTAGTGTCTCATGACTTAGCATCTCCTAATTTTGACTTACTTTCTCATGATTATGACTTATTTCTCATAATTATGACTTACTTTCTCATGATTATGACTTATTTCTCATAATTATGACTTACTTTCTCATTATTATGACTTACGTCTCACAATTAGGACTAACTTTCTAATTATTATGACTTATTTCTCATAATTATGACTTATTTCTCACAATTAGGACTAACTTTCTAATTATTATGACTTATTTCTCATAATTATGACTTACTTTCTCTAAATTATGATTTACTTCATAAAGTAAAATCATGATGTTTAAAATGTGGCAAATTTACTTTGCCAAAATGACGAGATACTAAGTCTTAATAACGGACTATGGAGTAACTTTCTCCTTTATTTTACCTTTATTAAACTGCTATATATGTTTTCCAGGGGCCTAAACGGGCTTCCATAGGAACGTAGACCCTGGAAGCGAGAACAAACCCGTTTTCCCACATCTGGGCTGGGAAAGTCTGCAACACTGGCTCAGGTCAAACTCAGAGCGGGAACCGGGCATTTCTGGTGATAATCTGGTGTTATTTTCACCACATTTTAATCCCAGTCTGGTCAGGTTTTCGCCTTGTTCCGCGCACACGCGCACACGCCAACTCCGGGCTTCTGAAGTAAACAACTACATTCCCCATGATTCCGCGCGCACCGTCCAACGCCACGGAGGACAAGCTGCAGTATTTCAGAGAGGCGGCGTCCTCCAACAAAGCACAGCGCAAAGTATGTGCGGGTGAAAAACGTCTCTGTCCGCAGCTCAGGCTTCATGAATAGCGGCAGTGTGGCGAGATCCGCCCGCTGTGGGGCCGCAGTGGACGGAGAGGGAGGGAGGTGAGAGTTCAGCATGGCTTGGCCATATCAGGTGACCATGTGGAGGAGTTGTAGGAGCTGCTGCAGCTCAGACTTCACCAACTCCGGAGAATGACGAACCAGGGAGCCGCATACGGCGAAGACGAAGGCGAGGATGAAGCCCTGGCGTTCGGATATTACGACGAAGATGATTTCGATGCCTTCACGGACGCGGACGGAGACTGTGACTGCGAGCAGGGAGGTCAGCAGACACTTTTAGCAGTATTACTTCTGTTTCTTTCACTCCTGGAAGGTCACTCTGTGCCACAAACCCAAAGCCTGTGCGTATTTCGTTAGTACCCTCTATGCTCTGGACACTGTCCTTGGGTCTCATTGTCTGTCCTGTATGTTTGTTAGGCTGGGCCAGCCTTTGGGGGTCAAGGGCAGGCCTCTGTAAACCCTAAGATGCAATGACCCTTGATCATATATAGGTCAGGCATCACTGTGCAACTCTACAGCACAGTCTGTTGCATAAATGTTCATCAGCAGGCCTGGATCTGCCTCTAAACCTGCTCACAGGGACAACCTGGCCTCGGGTCCTGACTCTCAGTTCGGGCTTGGAGGCTGCTGCACTCAGCCTACCGTTTGGAGACGGTGCTACAGGACACATGAAATGACATAATAGCAGTTCAGAATGCTGATTGTTTACTGTAACGCTGCTTTACATGTGGCACCGGGTTCCCAGATTGAAATTTGAGCAGACGTATCTGATGTTTACTCCTTTTCCCAGAAGTGCCAAACTAAGAAGCTCTGATAAACATAGCCGGAATCCGCAAGCAGTATTTTAGGACTGGAAGTGGCCCTCAGTCTCCCTAAATGCAGTCCACATTCCTCAGTAGAGGGCTCGCAAGCTCTCAGCGGGAGCATGTGATTGGGAGGGAGTGGAGAGAGGGTGTTGGCTGCGCCCCCTGTGTTCATGAACGCACGGCTCTGTCCTGGACGATCACCAGCTCTGTGTGAGTTGTAATGCAGGGTGATGTATATCCAAAAACCTTCTGATGGGTGGGTTCAGCTGCTTTAACCCATTGCTGACACAAGTGTGCAGAGCATGTGTTGTGTAATCTCCATGGAAAAGTAGTGACCAGCAGACACAGTGGGACACAGTCTAAGGTTAACAGGGCCAGTGCCATGTGTCCGCAAGAGGGGTGTAAAGCACCCCAGCGTTGGGCTGTGGAGCAACTGAACTGGCTTCTCTGGAGTGATGGAGCTCCATCCAGTACTTTTGGGATGGTGGCATGGGGGTGCAGTTGCTCTGGGGATAATTGGGCTATGCGCTGATCAGGCGTCACGTTATGACCACCTCCTTGTTTCTACGCTCATTGTCCACTTACTGTATAGCTGCACTCTGTAGTTCTACAGTTACAGACTGTAGTCCATCTGTTTCTCTGATACTCTGTTACCCTGTTCTTCAGTGGTCAGGACCCCCATGGACCCTCACAGAGCAGGTACCATTTGGGTGGTGGATCGTTCTCAGCACTGCAGTAACACTGACGTGGTGGTGGTGGTGTGTTAGTGTGTATTGTGCTGGTACGAGTGGATCAGACACAGTAGTGCTGCTGGAGTTAACCTAAGGTTAACCGGGCCAATGCCATGTGTCGGCAAAGGGGTATAAAGCACCCCAGTATTCTCCGGAGCATCCAGTACCTTTGGCATGGTGGCAGAAGTGCTGGGGGGGCTGTTCCTTTAGGGCTCATTGGGCTGCTCATATAGACATTGACTCAGTTACAAATGGCAGGTTTCTTTTTTCTTTCTCTGTAGCACCAAAAGGAGTTCTTCTGTTATTGCAAACTTGACATCATAACAGTGCAAGGAACCCTTTTTGGTGCTAGATAGAACCAGTTTCAGAAAGGTTCTGTCTAGAGCTATATGGAACTCTTCATCAATCTGAAGACGGTGCAAAGAACCATTAAACGTGCGCAAACCATGGGCGACCAGGTCCATTAAGTATACAGGAAAAGAAATCTAAACAAGGAACTGCCTCTGATCTACATAAAACTACCACAGAGCTGAAAATAGAGATTTTGTTTAAAGCAAAGCAGAATTATCAACCAGAACTGGAGAATAAGACGACTGCAGATAGCCTTGGTTCAGGCTCGTCTGGCATGAAAACAATAGCAGGCCTCCAGATGTGGGAGAACAGCAGTCAGGTTACTGTAAATGGTTTCAGTTCAGATACACAGCTTGCTAATGCTTTTAATAGCGTTTATAGTCGCTGTAAAACGTTTGATTTTAGTAATGAAAGCCAGGAACTGGGTTACAGACTTGTAGATAATTAGCACTTTGACGTTGACCAAAAGGGTTTGGACAGGACCTTCGTCTCGGTAAGTGTAAATAAGAGCCATGGACCTGACAACATCTGTGGGGGATCAGTTAAATCTTGCCTCCGGGATTTCCTTACATTTTTAATAAGTCTTTACAGGTACAGCAGGTATCGTAAGGTTTGAAGGACACGGTGGTGGTCCCTGTTCTCAAATCTGGTTGCCCCAAAGCTCAAAGATTTTAGACCAGTTGCTCTGACGTCAGTTTTAATGAAATATTTGAAATAATAGTGAGGTCAGAAATCTGAGCATGCACTTGATCCCTTGCAGTTTGCCTATAGACCACACAGAGGAGTTCAGGATGTGGTGGTCACTTTGCCCAACCTTCTCGTTAAACATCTGGAGGGGAATGGGTCCCATGTTTGACTTCTGTTTGTTGATTTTTTTTTTATTTATTTATTTATTTTTGGTCTATTTTTAATACAGTTCAAAACTAGTACTGGCACAGTTTATCCTGAGTAATAATCTGGTGGACTGGATTTGTGACCTTTTTGCTAATATGACCCAAACAATGAAGATAAATGGGTCTCTGTCTGCCTCCGCTTGCTCCTCAGCTGGCTCCTCACACAGCTGCATGCTTTCACCCCTATTATTTATTCGCTATACAAATATGTGTCAGGGTGGGTGTGAAAATAGGACGGTCCTAAAGTTTGCAGATGATCCGTCATTGTTAGTTGGGTCAGTCTCTGTGTTTACATGCAGATATTTTTGCCAATCTGATTAAATACAGGGTGAGTCAAAAGTCACAGGACACAGATTTATCTTATTTTACTTTTTAGCCTGTCACAAGCCTCCATGATGTGGTGCTGAAGGTGGTGTTTGTTGCAGATTTTCTCAGCATACACAATTTGTTTGAGATGACCCCAGAGATAGTGAATAAGTCAATGAAGTCAATAATAAAATAAAAAATAAAATAAAACGCTGTCCTGTGACTTTTGACTCCCCCTGTACATTCTGACTATAGATCAAGACTGATGTGTGTTTTTCTGCTCACTCCGTTCAACAATCTGATGGTAAATCTCTGGTTACATGCTCACTACAAGTAATCCGATCCAAAATGACATGCATGCCTAGAGAACTGTTTAGTGTGGACGTTACCATGACAACGAGCATCACATTAGTCCAGTCAGATGTGAGATGAGCAGCAGTGAGCAGTGCCTGTGTTTTTAATTACTTTAAAATCACGTTTAATCAGTTATTTGCAGGATTGCCCACCTCGTTCAATAGAAAATGTATTCTGAATGGCTTTAATCAGGCTAGACTGTTGCGATTGAGGTGTTTACATGGACGTATTCTGTTCCGATTGAGCTATTAGTCGGATTATCAATACATTATGAGGCTGCATGTAAACGGGGATAATGAGACCGGTCACGGCCCGGTCATCAATGGCTTTGTCAAGTGGTTTGACTAGTTTTATCTCAAACTAAAGATGTGATCATTTCAGAAGACATGTCCACACATACAAAATGACACCAATAGGGGTCACACAGTGGAATGTCTTCAGTCTTACTTGCATCTTGGGACAGTTATTGACTCAAAATTGAACTTTGAACCAAGCAGTGAAGCTGTGTCTAAAAAGGGGCACCACCTTTTGTATTGTCTGAGGAGATTTTCCTATTTTCGCATTGACAAAACCATGATGACCTTATTCTGTCGTGTTTTCACCGAATCAATTTGAACCTTTCTTTGGTGCTGTGGTTTGGAAATCTGTCTTAGGGGAACAGGAGTTTCCTGAGCCAAGTGGTCTAGTAGGCTGATGGGTGAGTCACAGCCTAACCTAGAGGCCTTGTATACTAGGCAGAAAAGGTCCCATCCTTTAAATTCTGAATTTCAGACTCTTCTCTCTAGCCGCAGGTTTATAGTCTCAAAGTGCAGAATAAAGTGGTATAACAACAGCTTTGTCTCAAAAGCCGATATCCAGATTAATAAGTTGTAGTAATAGAGGGTGTCCCAAAAAATAGACATCATTTGAGAAGTGAATATCTGAGTAACTACGTGTGCTGGCAAACGAAATAAAATAGGCTTCATGTTGAACAATACAAGATTTATTTCATCAAAATTCGAACAAGAAATTCAGAGGGATGTAGATTTTATAGCCGATTTCACAAAGCCTGACTGACGATATCTTCCGATACTGGTGGTCGTCCAGATCCCATTGCCCTGCACGGACAGCCTTCCTCTCTGAATTCTTTGTGCCGTGTCCGAATCTGCTTTCCAGTTGGTGCATTTTTCTTGAATTTGCTGGGAAATGCGCGCTGCACTCGTTTGACTGTGTTGGAGTATATTCTGACACCCACAATGCCATTTCGTTTCTAGTGAACGCCGTTCTTCATTCGCCACTTCTCAACTTGAAAAATGAAGCTTGATTAGTTTAACACATTTTGTTAAAATTTGAGACCATTTGAGGGAGAATCGGCTGTTATTAGGCTTCAAAATGATCATTTCTTTGTGACGCCCTTTTTGTGAAGAGCCTTGAATACTTTATTTTATTTGTTTATTTATTTTTTTATGGCGGTCGTCATTTTTTTGGTGTTGTTTCTAGGTTAGGGTTAGGGTTAGGGTTATGTAATGTTACGGCATGTCTTGAGGGCATCAGAGGGGCATTCAGTGTTTTTGCACTAGGGCCCCAGAGGATCCCAGCTATGCCACTGTGGATGAGTTGGAGTGATCAAGAACTGATCACGGTCGTGGCTGAATGCAACCAAATCTTCACAGCAATGTTCCAGCATCTTGTGCAAAGACGCCCTAACCGCAAACTCCCTATTAATACCTTTTATTTTTTTAAGGGGCGTTGAGTGTCCACGAACCTTTGGACATGTATTGGTGCTGATGTCACTCAGTTGTTTAGTGATATTTTATGTTTATAGACTGCAAGCAGTAAGAAATTCCGTCTTAAGTGAAGTTGGTGAGTGAGGCTCATCCTTGTAAACGTCTTGGTGTCTGTACTGAGATGCATTATGAGCTTTTTTTCCTTAGGAAAGCTGCCGTGAAGATGTCCCCGGTTGTAAGACATTCCTTTAGCACAGAGTAGCAGCCCTCAGGAAACATGGGCTCCTTGTCTAAGGGGAATTCCACCAATGTTTAAAATTTCTGCAGTGGTTTGGGGTGAAACGCTCTGCTCTAGAGAAGCTTACCGAGTCAGAACAGCTCACAGTGGTGGCGATAGGAACCAGACGTCCCAAAAGCTCCTTCGCAGTAAGTAAATTACATGAAGAGGTTATGAATTCACTGCCTGATGCCTGAGACGCTGTTTTGCGGTAGTTTTGTGAAGATAGTGGCCTAAATATGTTTGTACATGCAGGGCACTGAGGGCGAAATAGTCCCCAAAGAAAATGTATTTTTAACAGGTTTGTCACTGTTTTATCTTTGTTAGTATGACATAACTCATGTAGGTTCACTGGTGGTTTTGGATAGTAAATAAAAGGCTATTTTTGAGTTGTAGACATTGTAACTCCTGGTTCCTATCACCACCACTGTAAAGAAATCTGAAACGTAAGATACTTTAAAAATCTACTGTGAACCATCATATAAAAGCATTGTAACCTTTCAATGACCTTTCTTTTATCAAAATGAAATTATGTAGGTGTTTTGGAAAGTCGGTGGAATTCCCCTTTAAAGGTACATTTAACAAAAATAACCTGCTTATTTAGGATAAATAGTGGTTGGAAAATGTGAAAGTTAATTATGCCTATTTTTGGTGCATAAAACCACCCAAGTGTCATAGATTTATAAAATAAATGAGAAAAATTGGGATGTGCCTCCTTTAAAAGCAGGGATCACCAGTCTTATCCCCGAAGGGCCAGTGTGGCTACAGGATTTCGTTCCAAAAAAGGAGTAGCACACCTCATATGACTGCTCAGATATGTGAAGACTGAGACCAGCTGATGCCGATTTATACGGGTGGAATTTCAGGTGAGCTTCAGCCTGACTGGGATGAAAAGCTGAAGATACGCCAGCCTATTGTGGCTGAGGTTGTAAACCCGGTTTAAAACCGTAAAGAAATCCAAGTCTGTAAGTTTCAATACAATAAATCATTTCAGCTCTCAGAATGACTTTGTTTGCATCTCAACCACTGAATTATGCAGAAATTTCTCTTTAATGCCAACACATCTGATATCTTTGGAAAGTATTTAGATATTGAAATAACCTCTTATGTACAGACTATGAAGTACTGATATTAACTATTTAAGTTATAAGTTCTCTTCCCAACTGTACGAACGCATACAGGGTGGCTCCTGCTTTAGGCACTTATTTGTCTTCTCACAAGATTAAAGATGGTTTTAGTCCAGTTAGGCTGTAAAAACCTTACTAATCTGATGAAATGCAAATGGAACGTTTTGCAGAAATTAGAGAACCATTTATTTTAAACAGCTTAGTTCTGAATATAAAAGGACAGGGTTTGAATTGCATTTCACTGGGGTGTAAAGTCGCGCCTTAAGGCTTGCCAAAGGGATGTGAGGGCGTGAAAGGAAATGCTTCTTTCATGTGATGGAAAAAATGGGGACGTGTCGAATACACTGCTGTTCTTCTCTGTTCTCTTTGTCTCTGTGCAGTTCTGGGCTTCAGAGACCCTTTCAGCAGCGAGGTGAAGCCTCGTATCTTGCTAATGGGTTTACGGCGCAGCGGCAAGTCCTCCATCCAGAAAGTGGTGTTCCACAAGATGTCCCCCAACGAGACGCTTTTCCTGGAGAGCACCAATAAGATCTGCAGAGAGGACGTCTCCAACAGCTCCTTCGTCAGCTTCCAAATCTGGGACTTTCCCGGCCAGATTGACTTCTTCGACCCCACTTTTGATTATGAGATGATATTCCGGGGGACGGGAGCGCTCATCTTCGTCATTGACTCGCAGGTGCGGTGCTTGTGTTGTAGAAAATGTCTTTTGACTGGGACGAGCAGTAATCGTGGACCGAGACTTTAGCACTAAGGGTGTACTCACACTAGGCCCGGTTGCCTTAATGGGGTTAATGATTACATGGGTTCCTTAGCATTAACCCCCTTCCCTACATCCCCTGTTGGCCTGTGCTCACCTTGCTTTTGTTCTCGTGTGAGGTTTTAACTTGCAAGAAAACCTCAAACAGCTCAATATAGTTTGTGGCTTACACCAATCAGGCGTAACATCATGACCACCTCCTCGTTTCTACACTCATTGTCCCTTTAATCAGCTCCACTTACTGTATAGCTGCACTCTGTAGTTCTACAGTTACAGACTGTAGTCCATCTGTTTCTCTGATACTCTGTTACCCTGTTCTTCAGTGGTCAGGACCCCCATGGTGGGTCATTCTCAGCACTGCAGTAACACTGATGTGGTGGTGGTGGTGTGTTAGTATGTGTTGCGCTGGTGCAAGTGGATCAGACACAGCAGTGCTGCTGGAGCTTTTAAACACTGTGTCCACTCACTGTCCACTCTGTTAGACAGTCCTACCTTGTCAGTCCACCTTGTAGATGTGAAGTCAGAGACGACAGCTCATCTGCTGCTGCACAGTTTGTGTTGGTCATCCTCTAGTCCTTCATCAGTGGTCACAGGACGCTGCCCACAGGACGCTGTTGGCTGGATAGTTTTGGTTGGTGGACTATTCTCAGTCCAGCAGCGACACTGAGGTGTTTAAGGACTCCAGCAGCTCTGCTGTGTCTGATCCACTCAGACCAGCGAATTCAGTAAATTCTTCAGTAAATACTCCAACTTGAAGCCTCACTGTTAACACTGGAGGAGGCTTTAGTCCAGTACGCTCCACTGTACTTAAAATACAAAATATATAATTTTATATTATAATTTATCATGAGCAGTAATGCATTATGTTAATAATGCATAATAAGCATGGCTATAACGTAATGCATTTTTATATGTATTTACAGCCATGTTTATGATGTCTTATGAATGCATTATAACATGTTATAAATGTGTTTATAGATGCTTACAAACGTGACATTCATAGAAAGTTTTACTGAAGATGTTTTATGGATGCAGCCGACTTTGAGGGAGGAATTCGCAGCTTTAATTATAGAATGCAGTTCACCTTCTTCAGTAAGGTGAGAACCAGACCTGTTATTAACCCAAATTATCTCAAACTGTTGGAAAAGTGGGACAGTTGCCTCATTCACATCGTGTTCAGGTTCTGTGCTCAGGCACGGTTAGTCCAACCGAACGGTGTGTGTGGTCAGTCAAACTGGACTTTAAGGGTCAAAAGTGCTTGGACATGGTACAGATGGCCTAGTGTGTGCGCACCCTTAGAAACTCTAATCCTGTTTTGTTGAGGTATTTAAGTGTATTTGTGTAGTTACACAAATATTATGTAGTTATTTACATAATGAGTTACGGTAACTTTTGTCATTCTGTATCGACAGAAAACAGGACTGGACACACAACCATAACCTTTATGCGGCCCATATCTTACATTGCACCCATAAGTTAATTTGTATATATATATATATTTTTTTTTTTGTGACAAATTGGCCCCAATTTATCTTTTCATTAACATTTTCTAACCTTTCTTACCTTTAAGAATTAAAGGCTGCTTTTGTGCCTTTAAGACTGATGCATGTAAATGGGCTCTCTTCTGATTGGCTACATTGTATTTCGCTTCATTCAAAAAGCAGTCCAGGCTGAAATGGGAATGGGTGGGGCTGATATGCATATGCAAGTAAATTTGTTGGTTATATGCAGATACAAGTATATTTGTTGGCTTTTTGTGACATCACAAAAGCAGTGAGTTTAATACAAGTTGTTGCAGCCTGGTTTCCACTGTACGGACTGAGGAGTGACCGGTACATTTTAAAACATTAACAATGTTTACAGATTATTACAAAGACCTTTTGTGAATAAGAAGCAAGGACAACGTGTTTCTCCATGATACGGGCCCTTTAATCACACATAAACGTGGTGTAGATTGACAGTTAAGAATCGGCACTTTCCACACTTTCTCTGCTTGTTTCAGCGAGTCACGAATAGGAAATGATCATCAAATTACAGCATAATTCTGTTAGTGCCAGAGATAATTGCTGTCTAAGGCTTAATGAGTTGTGCTAGTGCTGTTTTTTTTTTTTCTGATGTTACTGTTTGAACAGAAGCTTGGAAAAGAAACTTTTTTTAAACGTTAGCTCTGGTCCTCTGTTTAGGATGATTACGTGGAAGCGCTGAGCAGGCTTCACCTCACCGTGACTCGAGCCTACAAAGTGAACCCAGACATCAACTTCGAGGTCTTTATCCATAAAGTGGACGGCTTGTCTGATGACCACAAGATTGAGAAACAGAGGGACATCCACAAACGGGCCAATGATGACCTGGCAGACGCTGGCCTAGAGAGGATACATTTAAGGTCGGTACTAAATCCGATTGGCCGAGCCGCATTCGAGACTGGTGTAAAATGCTTAGTGCACACACGCGTGACCACACGCGTGACCGCACACATGACCACACGCATGACCACCGCACACATCACCTGAATTCTCTATGAAGTAGTATACCAGAGTATTAAAGGGAGCGCTGATAGCTAAAAACATGTAATCCCATCAATACCTATTAAAATGATGCACGTTAGGCCTGATCGATATGATAAACATTCATCACGATGCTCCGACTATTTTACAATATGCGTCACGATTATTTGATGCATAGACGCGATGCATTAGAAGTGCCGCATTTTAAAAATCCTTTAGGTACAGTCATCTTATTGAAGTTTCATACACTGCGCTGCATTAAATCTAATGCAGTAGGACTGTTTATGCTCTGTTGTAATGAACCTTGTAGCTGGCCAGTGCTCTCTGTTCTCAGAATATCCATGTGATGATGTTTAACACAGTTTGTCACAATAAAGATAAAATATTGTTATATTTGTCCCCTTTAGTTCACAATAGCACAGCGATCACCCCCCCCCCGCCCCCACAATAGACCAGTACCATTAAAATGTTTAAACTAAGCAAAACATCGCTGTTGTCAGAAGAAAACCTTGTATCTCCAAAATAGTAACTTTACAGGAGAAGGAAAAACCTACTTTACCTCCTTTAATGTAAGTCAATGGAACCAGAATTTTTTTCCAAGGCATTGTGGGTAATTTCATTTAGTCCATTTATCATGAAATTTACATACAGTGTGAAGCGCAACAGGTATTTTCAAATTATGTCAAAAACTGAAAAATGTCAAAAATGGAGATACGAGGTTTTCTTCCGACAGCAGCGATATGCTGTTTACTTTTAGCATATATGCCATAACAGGAAATATATTTTTATGTATCGTGAGTGTGAGTGTGAGTGTGAGTGTGAGTGTGAGTGTGAGTGTGAGTGTGAGTGTGAGTATGACTGTATGCATGCAACCCATTTCGCGCATATTTTCAACTGTGGTGACCAACTAGTAGAGGGACTATTTGTCAAGTTTTCATAATAAACAAACCATTTCCTTTTTGTTTACGCATCATATTTGACATGCTATTTATAGGCATACAGATCCTAACAGTAAGGGTTCCCTTTAACATCCACTGTACTGTTCTTTGAATAATCTTGCAGTGTTTTGTTGCTTGGATGTCACAGTCACTGTTAACGAGTTACATCGCTTGACAGACGCTAATCTTCATAATAACCTGTTTTTTAAAAGCAATAAACCACTAGAGGGAATGATTTTAGCATAACGAGGCATCTCAGTGCTGTTGTTGCACATATTTGATATGAAAAGAGCTTTGTTTAACAAAGCCAAACATTTGTAGACTTATGTTTATTACATATTAACATCTGGAAAAGTTAAACATTTATAAATGGGAAATTATTTTAACATTTAGTGTCATTTACTCTGATGAAACAGATGAGTAGTGATTTGATTTGCCTACTGAATGTGTGTACACAGGAACTGCAGGGCATTAAGGCAGCCACTCAAAGATGAAGACTTTGAGGGCATCGCTGTTGAAGTTTAATAGGACTAAGGGTTTTTGCATTTGCATGCCTAACAACACCTGTTAACCATGGTAAAATCACCGTAACGCACAGCTTTAAGTAATTTATTGCTTTTTTTTTTTCCACAGTGCACTGGCTGAATTTCACATAGTCTAAAAACTTATGGATACTTATTTAGCATCAGGTAATTCTAATGAAAACTGATCCTAGATTAGCGTTCTTCCCCTGAGTTGCTTTATGAATGCCATCCTTTGTGTGATTCTCTCCAATGCTCGACTGGATTGGTGGTATTATTTATTTATTTATTTATTTATTTATTTATTTACTTACTTACTTATTTATACTGAAAACCATGTGATCTGTCGTCTCAGTTTCTACCTGACGAGCATCTACGATCACTCCATCTTTGAAGCCTTCAGTAAAGTTGTGCAGAAGCTCATTCCACAGCTGCCAACCCTGGAGAATCTACTCAACATTTTTATATCCGTGAGTAATGAAACGTAATCTGTTTCTACCCTGTGAGATAAGAAAATGCAGACTTCTCACTGTGCCGTACAATTCTTTATTTTCCCTGCTGGGATGCACCTGAGTGTAGAGGTGGTGTTATCTTGCAGATGCTATTCCATTTAAATAGTTTATTATGTAATTACAAAAGAACACACTTGCATCTGATTTGCATTCAGTTTTGCACTTGGTTTTTGCTTGTTTTGATGTCAGAACATGGCAAAAAGACCAGATGTGAGTACCTTCATCACAATGAAAACCTAATGAAATGCCTTCTCTTTTGCTTACAAGCACACGTGATATACGTTCAATAAATCGAAAATTTAAGTGCACTTTAAACAGACTTTCTAATGTGAGAGAACTTCTACACTTACAACTTGCTGTGGCCTCCAAGGGTTACAGTAATTTGGTCAACGCATTTAAAGGAGCACTATGTGATTGTGGAGAACGATTGAACTCGACAGCAAAACAAACCCACCCCTCCCTTCAGCGCTCCTTCAGAAACTCTGCTCCCCTAAATTCGTGAGCACGCATTGTCGAGGCCAACCCACGTTTTTTAGGTATTTGTGACCATAAAACCCTTCGCAAACGTTGTACAGACAAATATCATGAGATGACGTTAGAGTGCACAATGACACAGCAAGTAATTTAGCTAACGTTAGCTCGGTAGCAGTGGTTGGTTAGTGTAGTGGTCAACACCTCTGCCTTCTACGCTGTAGACTGGGGTTCAATCCCCCACCTGGGTAACCACCCTACACTATACCAATAAGAGTCCTTGGGCAAGACTCCTAACACCACCTTCACCTACCTGTGTAAAATGGTCAAATTTTAAGTCGCTCTGGATAAGAACGTCAGCCAAATGCCATAAGTGTAAGTGTGTTAGTGGGTAACAGGTTAGCAAACTGTCACTACACGTCAAGTCAGGAGGCTTTTATTGTCATTCCATCTATGGACAAGTAGACAGTGGAGTGAAATTACATTCCTCCAGGAACAACACGGTGCAGCGTAAATCAAAATAGACAGTACGAAGTGCAACGTGCAAACGTAAGTGTGCGAAAAAATTAGACTATAAACACAATAAGTAAAACAGACATTAGACACAGTAGACAGAGGGGGCAGTGCAGCACCAACGCAGCGCTCATTTCTGAGCATGAGGTAAGGGTGTGAAATGAGGTGCAAAGATTATTTAACATGCTGTGATCTGTGAATACGTGAGCACAGCAGTTCCTAAGGTAAGATATACACAGTACTTGAGTAAACAAAGTGTATTAGCAGCAAGTTCCAGAGTGTGTGTGTGTGTGTGTGAGAGAGAGGGGGGCTTTCAGATCAGTCATTGTGAGTTCAAAATCCTGATCACTTGAGGAAGAAAGCTTTTTCAGAGTCTGGCAGTGATGGCACGTATGATCCAGTCCCTTCTGCCAGATGGCAGCTGTGAGAAACGTCCATGTGCGGCATGGATGGAGTCGTCAACAATGCTAGGGCCTTTCCGGATACAACGTGTGGTGTAGATGTCCATGATGGAGAAGAGAGAGACCCCGACGATCTTCTCAGCTGTTCTCACTATACACTGTAGGGTCTTGCGGTCGGGGGTGGTGCATTTCCAAACTAGGCGATGATGAAGCTGCTCAGGATGCTCTCCACAGTCCTCCTGTAGAACATGGTGAGGATGGGAGGGGGAGATGAGCCTTCCTCAGTCTCCACAGGAAGCAGAGGTGCTGCTGGGCTCTCTTGGCTGTGGAGTTGGTGTTGAGGGACCAGGTGAGGTTCTCTGTGATGTGGACACCGAGGAACTTCATGCTCTTGACTATTTCCACAGCAGAGCCAGTGATGCTTAGTGAGGGGTGGACACCTCGCACTGTTCTGAAGTAAACAACCGTCTCCTTAGTTTGGTCCACATTCAGAAACAGGTTGCTGGCTCCGCACCAGTCCGTTAGCTGCTGCACCTCCTCTCTGTTCGCTGACTCGTCGTTCTCGCTGATCAGACCCACCGCAGTCGTGTCATCAGTGAACTTGATGTGGTTTGAGCTGTACTTTACAGTACAGTTGTGAGTCAGTCGAGAGAACAGCAGTGGACTGAGCACACAGCCCTGAGGGGGCACCGGTGCTCAGTGTGGTGGTTCTGGAGATGTTCTTACCTATCCTGACTAACTGAGGTCTCTCAGTCAGGAAATCCAGGACCCAGTTACAGAGGGAGGCATTCAGGCCCAGCAGGCTGAGTTTTCCAATCAGCTGCTGAGGGATGATGGTGTTGAATGCTGAGCTAAGTCTATGAACAGCATTCTGACGTAGGTGTCTTTATTGTCCAGGTGGGAGAGAGCCAGGTGGAGTGTGGTGGAGATGGCATTGTCTGTTGAGCGGTTTGGGCGATATGCAAATTGGAGTGGGTCGAGTGAATGGGAGGAGCTGGTCTTTGATGTGCCTCATGTCAAGCCTCTTGAAGCACTTCATGATAATGGGAGTGAGTGCAACAGGATGGTAGTCATTAAGGCAGGACACTGGAGACTTCTTCAGCACAGGGATGATGGTGGACTTAAGGAACGTTGGAACGACTGCAGTGCTCAGAGAGATGTTGAATATACCCGTGAGCACATCAGCCAACTGATCGGCGCATTCTCTGAGCACTCTGCCTGGTAAGCTGTCAGATCCTGGTGCTTTCCGTGGGTTGACTCTGTGTAGAGTTCTCCGCACGTCAACAGTGGACAGACACAGTACCTGTTAACTTGGAGGAGGTGTGTTTTTCCTCACCGTCGTGCCGTTCTGTGCCTCAAACAGAGCATAGAAGTTGTTAAGCATGTCTGGAGGGGATGCATCCCCGTCACAAGCAGGTGGAGGTCTTGTAGGTCGTGATGGCCTGGATGCCCTGCCGCATGTGCCGTGTGTCTGTAGTGTTTTGAAAATGTTCATGGATTTTCTTTGAGTAGGCACGCTTAGCCTCTCTGATGGCCCGGGAAAGCTTGGCTCTTGCTATCCTGAGACTTGCCTTATCCCCTAATTTGAAAGCCTTGCCACGGGTTCTCAGCAGCAAGCGCACCTCTGAAGTCACCCATGGCTTCTGGTTGGGGTGAGTTGTGATGAGTTGGGACACAGTAGCATCATCAATGCTCTTGCTGATGTAGCCAGTCACTGATTCTGTGTACTCCTCCAGGTTGATGGAGTCTTCGGTAGTAGCTGCTACTCTGAACATCTCCCAGTCAGTGTGCTCAAAACAGTCCTGAAGAGGAGAGAGAGCATTCCATATGTTCAACCTGGAAATGTAATGAACTCCCAGTAATATCAGAAGAAATTGCATTGTATTATTGTGTTATTTTTGGTGCTATAACATTTACTGGATAAGTCTTGCAATTATTAGGTTCTACATACCAGTATTGTTGGAAGAAAACCTTGTATCTCTTTTTGTTTTTCAGTTTTTGCAGTAATTTGAAAATACCTGTTGTCTTTTACATTGTGTGTAAATTTTGGGATGAATTGGTTCCATTGACTTACATTAAAGTAGTTTTTTTCCTTCTCCAGTAAAGTGACCGTTTTGGAGATCAGGTTTTCTTCCTACAACAGCGAGATGCTCTATTGCGTGCTAAAGACTCATGCCAAAGTGGATGTGCTGTTCTTGGCAAACTTAACCCCCCCCCCCCCCCCCCCCCCCATATGTAGTCTTTGTGCACATGCCTGGTCAGTTTTTTTTCTGGGTGTGTTGAGATATTTTACAGTGATGTTGTAAAAATGTAATCCAGTCACTTTTACTCATGAAAGGTAGATAAGAGCTGTGATCTTCACTGCTTCACAGCTCTGTGTCTGTATGAGATGCGATTATTCTGCCTCTTGCCCACGAATCCTGGCAGTTCATGCATATGGTAATATATATTATTAACACGTACAAAAAGGCAGTCGCCCACACAGATGACTCCGGAACCCGTGCCCGGACTGTGAACCGGGAATAATTTATCTGCGCACTGCAGCAGGCGTGGCGTTTTAATATGAAATTTAATGAAGGATAATGGCTTGAGACAACAACATGGACACAGACCACGCAGTCCTTACTGCTGTCCCTTTCCTCCTTCTTTGTATTTATGTTCTGGCTTAGTGTTTTATAGGAATCTGAATATCTGTGAATAAATTGGAGCACTTTTTTAATCAGCCAGTTGATGGCAGCATCGAGTCAGTAATGAAATCATGAGGAGCGATCACTGCCCGTGTTAATATGCAGAAATTCTTGGAAATGTTTTGGAGAAATGTGGATGTGAAAAGAAACAGCACTCATGTGAAACAGGTATTAGAGTAAACAGATCATCCAGTGCCGCCTCTGAAATGTTAGTCGCTCTGCGGCAAGTGTCTTTAACGACGGTGCATTTGCTAATGAGAAAATGTATTATACCCACGATTACTGCGCGCACCTCCTGGGTTACGTAACACATTTTCATTTCACACAGTTATCTGATCTATTGTTGGTCCAGCGTGCTCAGACTGCTGGTAATAAAGGTTCAACCTCTAACTCGTCTTTGCTCTGGTTGCAGAATTCAGGGATCGAAAAGGCTTTTCTGTTCGACGTGGTCAGCAAGATTTACATCGCCACAGACAGCAGTCCGGTAGACATGCAGACGTATGAGCTGTGCTGCGACATGATTGATGTGGTCATTGACATCTCCTGTATCTACGGGTGAGTGGCCTTTACTGTGGAAACTCCACTGACCTCCTAAAGCGCCAATCGGCAATCGGTGCGACTGGCAGATCCACTTTTTGGGGCCTCACTGAACAGATGCTTTGGAAAAAGAGGAAAACAATAGCTGTTCACTCGCTAGATCATTCACTGGGCTTGCTATTTAAAGAAACTGACTGTGAAATGACCAGAGGCGGGTCGTAACTAGTTTAATTCGCTCTGTTACATACGTACTTAGTAAAGTACACTTTTGGTGAATTAAAATGCTTTTAGTTCCGCTCAGGTACATTGGCGACATCAAGTACTTGGTAACATTGAAGTCATTAACATTAGTTACTATTTCATTTTTCCTGTTGACCACATTTGTACTGCTTCAAGATGAGACGCATGTCTGATTATTGAGGTTCATCATTTTATTTTAGACCAAAATGATCCAAAAAGAGAACAATAGAACCTCTTTGGATACTATCCTGATGGCTGCTGGATGGACTAAGAAGTTCCCCTGTAGCGTATCAATGACTAGAGCTTAATGGCTGCTTAAATAAATGACAGCGGTTCTCCAACTTTTCCACAGTAGTGTATGCTGAGTGTCCACAGAGCACTGGAATAATAACCGCAGTAAAAGTAAAAATATATTTCCAAAAAAACAGCTTGAATAGCACAAGTCATTCATTTTGTGAAGAGATTAAATCTGACCGTCCACTTGCATAAAAAAGGAGAAAGTCAAAGTAAGGTGAGTGACAAAACGGGAGTTTTCACTACTGAAGTTCAAAAAATGTTGCTGTACAGAGTAAATGGGACTCCTAACAACCACCTGGAAGACCTGGTAGACACTAACTGTCCCCATCAGATAAACTGCGCTTAAATTAGGCTTGAGCTGATTGGCAACAGTTGCTAATGATGGTTTGCGTCCATCGGGATTGTCAGTTCATGATTTGGATCTCCTTTTTTGACATTTTTCAGTTTTTGACATAATTTGAAACTGCCTGTAGTCATTTATATTTTATGTAAATTTCCTGATGAATGGCCCAAAATAAACGGCCCAAAATGACTTGGAAAAAATCCTGGTTCCATTGACTAACGTTAAAAGTAAAGTAGGTTTTTTCCTTCTCCTGTAAAGTTGCCGTTTCTGAGATGCAAGGTTTTCTTCTGACAACAGCGGTATATTCTTTTAATGTGTAACATTGGTCTGTGACCTTAATTAGCCCTGATATATTGTCTGGCTTTAGGACATTGTGTCGCAGCGCGAGGCGGATCTATTATTTTCCCAGCTGTTGCTGTGCTTGTTAGACTGATAGAGCTGGTGCAGCTTTCCACGCATAGAGCGCCTTCTCTCACAAATGGGGGTTTAAATCATTTTAATATTTTACGTCATGATTACATTGGTTATTTGTGAGTTCAGACCATGCCTTGAAATGTGGTGGTAGTATGAGGGAAGAGAGGGGAGAACTCAGAGCTTGGGCTGGAGTTCTGGGGAGCTTCTGCCTGTAGCTAGAAGGCCGGACCCCCATCATAGCTGTAGCAGGACTGATGGGGTGGCAGTGGGGATTGCGAACACTGTCACAGGAACGGAAGGTGAGGATGTGAATTTATAGGGTGTTCGATTGGAAGAAGGAGGGGTTTCAGCCGTGTTCCTCCCCACCAAACCTCAGTTATAACATAGCTACAGCAGGAGTAGCCTTTAGCCTTAAGCCATGTTATTTTTATGAGGTGATTTATAGGCTGTAAATGTATTATTTATTGAACCTGTAGCAAAAACTATCAAACCCTACCAGAAATGACCGACTGTTAAACTAATTTGAAAACGACCTGATGGCACATTGCACACAATATCAAATGCCTAACTTAAAGCTTTCATCTTTGAGAGAGAATATCCTCAGATCTAAAATATCCACAGGCTGTGGGTCTGAAAGGACGTGTAGCTGATCAAGAAGAACCTCACTGAGAAAAGGAGACGGACACATCAAACAAAGAAGCTGAGCGATGGACTGACCGCCCCAGAGTCCAGACCTCAGCACCACTGAATGGGTTTGATTAGTTCAGAAAATCAACCAGTTTCTCAGACAGAGCTTTGGAGGCGTGTCTGCAGGTTCTTTGAGGAGCTGAAAGTGAGTCTCCTGAAAAGAAAGGAAGCCGTGATAAAGGTGCATATGGTGATAAAGGTTTCTGTGGTGTGCTGCTTTTGTTCTAATGTTGGAAAATGAATAACTTGTATTTAATGGCTGTTATGACTGGATAATAAATAAATGAAAGGTGGTCTGGGACATTTGCACAGCATTGCAGTTTGGTGTTTCTGTAATAGGGAGCAGAGTCTAACGTTAACTGTCCCACTTATCATAACACACAGCACAGCATTTCTCTGCACAATTCTTGGTATTCTGGTGTTCTTCAAAGAGAAAAATGAATGTGAAAATAACCGTGAATGGAGCGTTTGGTATGCAGTGTCCCCTTTTTTCTTTCCCGGCCTTGTCTTAAGTTAACAGGGATTAGCAGAGAGTTCCCCAGGGCTGTGGAAAGAGTCGCTGTAAACAGAAGGGCAGAGGGAGGCACCTCCAGCTCCAGTGACCCAGAGTGCACTAGACAGAGCAGGACAGAAGCGTGCGTAGGTGCATGCATGCCGGATGGACCCGGGGCAAGGCAGCTGTCTGCCCACAGTGGCCTGCAGAGCAGATGAGTCTCAGCGTCAGGGGTGGACGATGTGGCCCAAATATGGCGACACAATTAGGGTTGCACTGATATGGGATTTCTGGGCCAGTACATACGTACAGTGCTGTGCGAAAGATCTTTATATGATATTTGTGTTTTTCTGTGCTAAAAACGGACATGATTTCTATATAGCACCACAAATTGTGCCTCTATTCTCACAGGCTTGCTATTGTAACAATAAAAACGTATTTATTTATTTTCGATAAATAAATAGTTTTTATATAAAGCATATATAAATCATATACAGCAGATTCTCAGTCTCACCTCAATAGCAAACTGACAAACTGTTTAATGATGCAAAGAACCTAATAATGTAAACCAGAGATCACTAATAGGCAGACCCGTGGTCCGGACCCAGATGCTGTCCTATGCGGACCTGGACCTGGACCTATTACTGATGAACTATGGAGATTTATTTTTCTTCAATGGGGTGCTCCTATTGTAATTGGCATAACTTTTCTAGCCTTTACTGTAGCTTTCACGGCCCGGGAGACTCACAGATTGCACTGTGAATATCATGTGACGCTACTCAGCCAATCAGATCTGTGCATTACGATGAGCACGGAGACTCGAGTGAGTGACGCCACACAGGAGGGACGAGGAGAGAAACAGCAGTCAGAGAAGAAAGTGAGTCAGAGGGAAGTTATTCCACATGACGTGACGCTAAAAAGAGAAAAATGACACGTTGAAATCTGACTGAACTGGACTTTATTTCATTTGACATGCAGTTGTTGTAAGTTAGACATTATGATGTTCTGGACCTTTGCTTGAGGAGATTTTCTCTAACTGGACCTTACCGATTTTGAATCAAAGACCCCTGATGTAAAGGGTTCTTTGGGCATTCATAGTTCTGTATAGAGCCATTTTCTTTACTAAAGAACTCCAGAAGAACCATCGTTTTAAGAGTGTATGGAGAATGATTTCGTCAATCAGGCACAGAGCAGTTTATATGTCATTAAAAGTGGATACGGTGGTTACGTTACTCATTATATAACGGTCAGCACGCTCAGCAAAGCTCATCACGATAACGATATCATATTGTCATATCGCCCCACCCCAGCTCGGCCTTAACTCTGCCAAGTGAAGCCTCGGTCGAACGCTCGGCGCCGAGGAGGATTCCAGACGGAGCCTGGTCACGTTTAGTTTGCTGCGTTTTGACATGAGGCCCCTGCTGCGCACGTTGGCAGGCATAACACACTGAATTACTCCAACTGGCGCCTGGCTTTTAATGAAATATTTTGAAACGGGCATGGATTTTTATTTATTTATTTATTTACTTTTCCAGTAGACTAAAGCTGTCTTATTGACAAACAGCTGTGGTGTTTAATTCAGCAACCACCTCATTTTCACTCATGTAGCTAATGACTCGCTTGCATATGCAGTTCGCTGTGCTCTTTTCGCCCAGCACAACCAAATCAAGCATTAATTATGAATTATTCAGTTTCATCTCAGTTTAGGATGGTTGAAATCTTTTCCTTCTCAACATAAAGTGTGTGTATGTTTTAATAGCAAAATAATGGCTTTGTGCAGCTGCGTATTCTGCTCTTGTAAGCGCTTGAGATTAAGTTAGGGCTTCTGTTCGTTCAGATATTTGTGATGTGATCCGGCATCTGTTCTGCCGTGGCCGTGTCCACATGCTGAGGTGGTTGTGGCTCATCTCTGATGGTCTGACAGCAGACTTTATCGTACAGTACTCACTAAAGGTTTGGCTTTCGGGGGGAAATTTATGGGAAAACGTAAGAAATTCGCGGTACAGTGATGTTACATCATGAAAGTAGGGCGTTTCAGTAGAAGCGTGCGATGGTGATTTCCTCATCTCAAACAATTTATTGAAACAAAAGCCAACAGCAGTGGTGGGTGTAACGTTACCCCAACAAGAAAATGTCTCAGTGACTCGTCATGCGCCCTTGAGCATCAAATTACAGCTCGACAACCACGTCTCATGCTGTTCACTAGTCGACTCATTGTCTGCTACCTCTTCTTGAAGGGTTGGCTCTCAGGTCATTGAGGTTCTGGGGTACAGAGTTACGAGCCTCTACACGGCGACTCAGCTGATCCCATAGGTTTTCTAGGGGATTCAGGTCTGGAGAAAGTGCAGGCCACTGCACTTGAGGTACCCCAGTCTTCAGCAGCCGTTCCCTAATGATGCCACCTCGATGAGCTGGAGCATCGTCATCCATGAAGATGAAATGAGGCCTGTTTTGTTTGTGCAGAAGCACAATGACTGGATTAATGATGTTATTCAGTAGTATGGGCTCGTCACTGTACCGTTCACAAAGTGTAGGGCAGTTCTGTATTGACTGGACACGCCTGCCCACACCACCACCACCACCATCACCTCGCCGTTAAGCTCCTTGTTAGAGAACAGCAAATTGTGCAAAAAGTACTGAAACACTGAACAGCTGGACATGCGCATTCAAAAGTTTAGAGAAGGTCACATTAATGTTCACCCATAAAGGTTAGAATGCTTTTTAGGTTCATCCTGAAATTTCACCCGAAAGCCAAATACCCCTGACTTTTTGTGAGAAGTGTATTTAAACCCAAGGTCGAACTGTCGGTGTATCGCACAGGCTCTACCAAAGTGTGCGCAAAGGCTGTACTTTGCTATACAGTAACGTGGACGAGGATGATGGTGCTCTTGGGGAGTTTTTCCTGCTGCTGTCTCCCTCAGTGATGCTCGGGGGGGCTGGACTGCTTTTAAACTATTATTTTTGCATGAAGAGAATATACTGGAGAATGGCCACTTTATTAGAAACCCCTCCCTTGCAGCTTCATCTTGTTGGACAGCAGCTGGCCTGTGTTTGGTGAATGGGATGTGAGGGTCGGATAAGCTGTACAGCAACAGGTGAGCTACAGTCTATAACTGTACACCTACATAGTGGAGCTATGAGGAGCTCAGAAAGTGACCAGTGAGTGGAAGTGAAGATCTTTGAGAAAGAAATCACTCTGCAGTTCGAGAGTGATGCTGCATATGCCCTCCGTTGAGCTTACAGCAGAAACTGTACTGTCGTGCGTTTTCATGTTTTGCCTGCTTGTTTTTCTGCTGCTTGTTTACTTTTTTAATGAAATCTATCTGATTATGAAGATTTAAGTCAAAATCAGTTACACAGATGAAGTTATTCAAAAAAGATTTGCAGACTTTTTAATTGATGTTCTTGAAAGCCAGCATATGGCAGCAATTCATACAGCATCATGCTTAAGAATTTATTTATTCTACTCTGAATATGCTCTTAGTTTGTGGTATGAAGATACACATAAAATGCTTTTGAAGGTTTTGCCCAAGAAAAAATGTGAGCAAATGTGCTGACTTATTTGTTATGATCTTAAATCATTAATGATCCTCTTTTTATACATATTAACTGCATGTACGGTGCTGTGCAAATGTCTTAGGCAGTGTGTGGCAGTGAAAGGTAGATGTTTCTAATAAAGTGGCCAGTGTGTGGAAGTACAAGGTGTGTTTCTAACAAAGTGGCCAGTTTATGCTTCAACTATGTAGGTGTTTCCAATAAAGTGGCCAGTGAGTAGAAGCACAAGGAATGTATTTTTAATAAAGTGGCCAGTTAGTGCAAGTACAGGGTAAATGTTTCTAATAAAGTGGCCAGTAAATGGAAGTAGGTGTTTCTGATAAAGTGGCCCGTGAGTGGACACACAAGGTGATTGTTTCTAATAAAGTGGCTAGTTAGTGCAAGTACAAGGTGGGTGTTTCTAATAAAGTGGCCAGTGAGTGGAAGTACAAGGTGGGTGTTTCTAATAAAGTGGCCAGTGAGTGGAAGTACAAGGTGGGTGTTTCTAATAAAGTGGCCAGTGAGTGGAAGTACAAGGTGGGTGTTTCTAATAAAGTGGCCAGTGAGTGGAAGTACAAGGTGGGTGTTTCTAATAAAGTGGCCAGTGAGTGGAAGCACAAGGTGGGTGTTTCTAATAAAGTGGCCAGTGAGTGGAAGCAAAAAGAAGTTTACTTTGCTGGTTAGGTGGATGCAGTAAATGAATTCTGTTGAATCAGAGCGTCAACATTTTGAACGTGATACTGTCTGAGAACTTTGAGTAACACGCTAATGTTTTATATTTCTCCTCTTTCCTCCTCCTTTTAGTTTGAGTGGCGATGAGGCCGGGTCTCCCTACGATAAAGAGTCCATGGCCATCATCCACTTGAACAACACGACGGTGATGTACCTGAAAGAGGTCACGAAATTTCTGGCCCTTGTCTGTTTCCTCAGGGAGGAGAGCTTTGAGAGGAAAGGTCAGTGCATATTTTCATGTTTCATAATTATATTAAAAATAATTGTTCAGAACAGTTTTACTTTCTGTGGTCTTTAACCCTCATTAAATACAATAAAATATTGTGTGAATCTAATTTAAAGGGCCCGTATCGTAGAAAAAACTATTCCTTGCTTTTTTTTTTAAATAAACGTTTTTAAGTAAAAGTTTAATATAATACATTTACTCTATTGAAGTTTTAAAATGAACAGTTTTAACTGGGGGCAGTCGTGGGCTGGAGATTAGGGAGCTGGCCCTGTGACCGGAAGGTTGCCGGTTCGATCCCCAGAGCCGACAGTCCATGACTGAGGTGTCCTTGAGCAAGACACCTAACCTCCAACTGCTCCCCGGGCGCTGTGGATAGGGCTGCCCACCGCTCCGGGCAAGCGTGCTCACTGCCCCCTAGTGTGTGTGTGTTCACTAGTGTGTATGTGGTGTTTCACTTCATGGATGGGTTAAATGCGGAGGTGAAATTTCCCCATTGTGGGATCAAAAAAGTAAAAAAAAAAAAAAAAAAGTATCACTTAAAACTGTCTGTACATAGAAATTAAGCTTTTTTTTATTTTACATTTTTTGTGATGTCACAAAACCATCGTACTCATATACAACTGTCTATGCAGTGTAGTCCCGCCTTTTCATGGTAAAGTTATTAAGAGTTTCACCCAGGACTGCTTTTTGAATGAGGCTCAGCCACTTAGAACAGAGCTCATTTACATATACCAGTCTTAAAGGCACAGTAACAAAAGCAGCCCGTTTAATTCTGGGATAATTCTGGGAGAGTTTGGAAAATGATCATCGTAAATGAATTATGACTTTCTGTATATAAAAGCACTGTCATAAGTGGGCGTCAGGAAAATCACACAATGCAGGATATCGGGGCTTTTAATTGTGCCTCACATTTCCATGCATGTTTTGATACCTCAACTAAAAATGCATTTTTTTTTAAAATATCATTTTACATTTAAATATCCATATATTTTCAGTTTAGAAGTCAAACGTCCTGCTCGATTTATTTTTCTCAGTTGTAGCTCATTAAAAACAAGTAGAGGAGTTCTATAGTGCAAATTCTAAACGTTCAATCCATTTACATTTCCAGCATTTGGCAGACGCTGTTATCCAGAGCGCCTTGCAAGAAGTCATAAGTCGCTGTAATTAGAAGATGAGATTATGAAGTTATTGTTTTTACAGTCTTGTTTTGCAAAACCAAACAATAATTTTCATTTTTGCCTTTGATTGACAGGGAAAAAGTCATAAACTCATAAACAGACTCAAACCCATCGATACAGAATGTGAGCAGAATGAGATTGTATATTATTATATAACTAACTGAGCCATAATGTAATTACAGTTAAATAGTGCAGCAAAACAACTGAAATGACGCTACGATTAGTCTCTAACTACAAGCTAAGCCGAGCTGTCGAGAAGCCGCAGTGATGTAAGGCCGCGGCACTGAATCACGCAGAACATTCACCTCACAGAGTTTGATATATTAGCTGAGGGGTTGACTTTGGTGTATTAATGTAAGGTCAACATTAAACCGCGCACTGCTGTTGATCCTGTAGCCATAGCAGCTGTTGTGGGGATAATAAGAGGACGGGTACAGCGCAGTGTTTGTTAAAGAACTTTGGCTGAAATGAAATTGGCCCCAAATGGCTGAGCTGGGACTATTGACACCACCGGCACTGGAGAGAAAGAGTATTAGAACGCCTAAGAACCTGAGCAGCTACTGAAATATTCATGCTGAGATCCAGGACCCCCACTGTGCAAGGCCAGGTTGGAAGCGAAGCGCCAGGCTTTTTGGGGGAAACCAGGAATATATAAGTTCGCAAAAAATTTCTTTGAGAAAGAAATCACTCCACAGTTCGAGGATGATGCAACGTGCAGGGATAGGCGGTGTGTCGAGCTTACAGCGGAAACTGTACTTTCATGTTTCGCCTGCTTGTTTTCGCTGCTGCTTGTTTTCATTCTTTTTAATGAAATCTATCTGATTTTCAAGATTTTCAAGTGTCAGAATCAGTTACGCTGCTGAAGTTGTACAAAAAAGTTTTTGCAGACTTTTTAATCGACGTTCCTGACAGCCGACACATGGGGGCATCATAAGGCGTCAATGTTTGAGGATGTGTTCGAGTCCGAATGTGCTCTTGGTTTGTGGTACACTCTTAAAAAATGATGGCGCTTCAGTGGTTCTTCAGTAAAGGGTTCTTCAGATCGATGAAGAACATGCTGTCTATGGTTCTATATTTGAACCTACTTGTAAAAGGTTCAATATAGCTCCAAAAAAGGTTCTGTTATTATCACGAGGTCAAGCTTATTACACTAGAACCCTTTTTAGTCCTGTATAGAACCATATACCACACATTCTCCCTCAGTCTGAGGAGCCGTTTCCATAACCAACCAGAATCTCTGAGGAACGTTTCCAACACCTTGTTGAAAGTGTGTCACGAAGAATTAAGGCAGTTCTGAAGGCAAAAGGGGGTGTGTGTGTGTGTGTGTGTGTGTGTGTGTGTGTGTGTGTGTGTTGTTTTATAAAAAAAAATTTTTATTTTTATAAAAAAAAAAATGTTTTTAAATTTATTTTATACATTAAAAGTGGAGGTCTTTGCTGCTCAATTCAAAGTAAAAACAGATGAAGAGAATCACAAATATAAACAAAAAAAAAGAAATAATAAATAGACAAAAAGGGATTTATTAATAATGATGATTATAAAACACAAGATAAAAGTATAAATAAAAAAAGGCCAAAAAAACATGCAATGAAAGAATGTTGTTTTACAATGACTTCAGATCTTAGAGCTTTGAGTTGTTTTTTTTTATAGATGTTTATTTGTATTTTTTTATGTTGTTGTTTTATTCTAGTGTTAATGTTTTTGCCCAAATCAATGGCTTTATATGTCCTTCTCAAAAACGTAATATTTTGCGTATTTTCTAACCTGTTCCTTGAAGGACAAAGTGATCAGTTGTGATTCTCTAGAGCGCTCGGTCTCTGTTGTGTTATAGTATTTGTGAAATTAAGCAAAATAAGGCTTATATATAACTTATTATAAAAATACGTTACCTTGAGAGTATTTGCTACTATTTGATGCTCAAAGCTTGAGGCGTGTATCCAAATATCTGCTTTAAAGTATTGGTTTCTGATTTATTTATTTATTTATTTATTTATTTTTCATTTTAATGTTGTTGTTTTCATGTAGCAAGTTGGTTTTGCGTTTGCATTAATGTTTGTCGTGTCACTGCCGATCAGAGGTTTTAGAAATGTATATTCTGGGATCGTAAGTTTTAGAGGGTACGTTATCTCTATGGAGCCTCGAGACTGACCCCGCACTGACCCCACTCTTCTCTCTTTTCAGGGCTTATTGACTACAACTTCCACTGTTTCAAGAAGGCCATCGAGGAGGTGTTTGACGTGCGTTTGAAAGTTCAGAGAAGCCGCAAGCTTCTGAGCCAGAGGAGGTGGAGCAAACAGGCCGTGCCAAACGGGACCCACTCTCAGCACCACTGAAGACCTGCAGACACCATCAGCATCATCACTAGGGGTGTTTACAATACATTGTGGCACAATGCAGGAGCGTAATGGTTGTGAAGATGGGTTACATCAGCAGCTTTTGTATTAAATTATGTCACAGTTTGTATACATGCACTCAATAATCCGATCATATTCAGATTTCTGCAGTTATCAGATTATTCAAATGGACACTCTGGTTTCTTAGATCAGAGTGAGGGCTAGAAGTCCGTTGGAAGAAATCCGACAAAGGGAGATGCGTTTTAGCTCAGGTATCAGATTTTTCAGTGCGGTAAACTCAGACTTATTTCAGATTTCTCCGGAAATAAGCGAGCAGCAAAAACACTTTTGGAGTGATGCTGAACCCAAATACATGCTTAATGAAACGAAGGATTTAAATAATCTTTATTTTCTAGATGATGTTTGTTCATATTTTCAGGTAAAGTGGCACCATGTTAAAAAAAAAAAGTTTTGTGTTACGTCACATCCACTTCTGTGAGTTTATTGGCTGATTTGTAAAGCAGAAATCTGATTTACTGTCCGACTCACGCAGACCTGGAATTTTCTCACTGTCTGACTACTCAAGTGCATGTGCACACACTGATCGACTGTCTGACAAAATCTGATTTTCTGCAGTTATCGGATTATTAAGTGCATGCAAATGCGCTCCGTGTTTGAACACCAGAGGTCGCAGTCAACTCCGTGTTGCCCTCAGATGCTCTGACCATAGAGGCATTCGAACAGCTTGAAATTTATTGCATGTAATAGTAGCCGCTTAATTTTGGCTACGTTCACATTACCAGGCTGAAGTGGCACAAATCCGATATTTTTTGCCGTAATGTGACACGGATCTGATATTTCACAAATCCGATCTTTTTGAATCTGACCTGAGCCCCGTTCGTATGTCATCCCAGATCTGATGCATATTTGATTCATTGGCCTTGTGACCTCAATGAGTGCGTTTTCTGATTTTGGGGGTTTTTTTTTCCCCCTGGGGTGCGGAATCATTCAGAGTTACAGTGTCAGCAGTGCCTAATCTGAAGGAAGAGGCAGCAAATGTGACACATGTGATTCATTGATTATGATGTCCACATGCCGATCATCATCACCGATTGGTTAACATTATTGACGGATTAGTATCACTAACGAAAACTAAGTGTGAAAGATCGTATTAGAGAGATCGGATCTGAGCGAAGAATCAGATTTGCGGAATGAGGCTTATAATGTGAATGTAGCCTTTGGTTTCACTCTGATTGGCTCTTCCCACTGCAGTTACAATCTCATTGGCTCTTCCCACTGCAGTTACAATCTCATTGGCTCTTCCCACTGCAGTTACAATCTCATTGGCTCTTCCCACTGCAGTTACAATCTCATTGGCTCTTCGCACTGCAGTTACACTCTCATTGGCTCTTCACACTGCAGTTACACTCTTATTGGCTCTTCACACTGCAGTTACACTCTCATTGGCTCTTCACACTGCAGTTACACTCTCATTGGCTCTTCACACTGCAGTTACACTCTCATTGGCTCTTCACATTTCAGTTACACTCATTGGCTGTTCACACTGCAGTTACACTCTGATTGACTGTCTACACTGCAGTTACGCTCTGACTGTCCACATTGTTCTTACACTGTGACTGACTCTTCGCACTTGTTACGCTCTCATTGGCTCTTCACACTGCAGTTACACTCATTGGCTCTTCACACTGCAGTTACACTCTGATTGGCTAGCTACGTTTCTGTTTCAGCCTGACTGGGTATCCGCATTTCAATTCTTTGTCACATTCGAATAGCATTGTTTATTTCAGTGAAAAGAAAAAAAAATCACACTGGAGTAGATTCCAACAAAATGCTCAGAAAGAGGTATTTATTTAATTTTAGTCAAACCGCCAAACAGTCCCATCTCTCCTCCATGTTAAGACCTTCCCTCGTTTGTTCCCAGTGCCCCGTCCCAGAAATTCAAATGAACAGAACAGCAGGACTCAATCACCCACATCAACCAATCACAAGCTTTCTAATTGCTCTATAATGTAAGAATGTAAAATTGTGTACCCAGTATCAGTCATCAGGTCATGAGTTGAGTGCATCGTTACACCCCTGATCATCACAATCATCACCATTGCCAATCGTTACAGAGCATGACGGTGAAGACCTCGGGGCAGGGCTACTCACTGCTCCGTAACAATTCACGACAAACTAAGTCAAAACGTTTTGTGAACTAGAAGACGACAGAAGTAAAGAAAACAGACTGGGTAGAAAACGAGCTGTATATCTCTACAGGTGCTGATGGCTTAAAGGATCGGAGACGGGCCCAGACAGAGAGAGTGACGCCTTTAGCTTGTAATATAATGTTTGAGGAAAGTTCTGGTTGTTGAATGTTTAGAGTTGTAACTTTCTGCCAAATGTCTGTCATTTGCACAAATCCCTGCTTTTTTAACAGATTAACAGATCAACACTGAAGTCAGTCGAATCAGATTTTCCTTTGCCTTTTATGTAATGAAAGCGTTTGTAAAATAGTGTTACAGGAAAGTTACAGTGGGCAGATGAATGT
>NC_051220.1:39907718-39935218 GCF_015220715.1 Pygocentrus nattereri | reverse complement strand
TCTCTCTCCCTCACTCCCCTCTTACTCCCCTCTTTGTGACACGTGGAGGAGGGAAAAACCTTCACTGTAGGCATCTAAACCTTCTCTGCTTCTCTATCTGTTTCTGTTCAACCCCCCCAAAAAAAAGTTGAAAAGGCTTCAACTCTGTAAGCTCCCCACTAAAAAGGATTCATGTTGCTAGACAGTACTGTCTAAAAGACCACCCTTCACTCATGTCTACTCAAGTACAGGTTGCAGATGTTTTGAGGATATTAGTTATTTAATTATTATTAATAATTAAATGACAATCCACATGCATCAGGAAGGATCAGAGCTTTCCAAAACAAGAGTTCAAAAACAATTAAAAGCTACAGAGAAATGTGTCTCCTAACAACCACCTGGAAGACCTGGTAGACACCAAAACTGTCCTCATCAGATAAACAGCACTTAAAGCTTCCATCTCTGAGAGAGAGGAGAAAATCAAGCTGCTTCAGACGTGAAAACATCCACAGGTGCTTCTGTCCATCCTTCCACTGTGAGAAGACCACTCAGCGCTGTGGGTCTGAAAGGACGTGTAGCTGATCAAGAAGAACCTCACTGAGAAAAGGAGACGGACACACCAAACAAAGAAGCTGGACGATGGACTGACCGCCCCAGAGTCCAGACCTCAACATCACTCAATGGGTTTGATTAGTTCAGGAAATCATCTGAGCTTTGGAGACGTGTCTGCAGATTCTTTGAGGAGCTGAAAGTGAGTCTCCTGAAAAGAACGGGTGCTGGAATAAAGGGAAAGAGTGGACACGATATGTATTTGATTAAAATATTACATATTTGACTGTAAATTAAATAAATTTAACTATGCATAAAAAACTGCACAGTACTGCAAAACAATACAATATGTAATGATTTTAGCACAAGTTTTATACAAGTTATATTACTGTATGTTGGGCAATAGTCAATGTATGAATGCCAGGTGCTGCAGCCAAAACTCAACAAAGCTTGGTTTATTTTGCATTAGAGACGGTGGGTTTTCTTTTCATATCCTATTCATCACCCCATGTATTCTGTCTACAGTTACAAAACAATCAGTCTCTGTTGGAGCTCTTCTAAATAGTGATTTTACATTACACAGTACGAACAATATTGTGAGCGTTTCCTAGTATTGCGTAATCTTTTAAAATCCTGCCATCATCATTCGGTTTATCAAGCAGTAGGCCTTTTTGTCCATATCCAGTGTTATGCAGGCTGCAGTAAGTTACGCTGTGAATCGGGGACCTGCTCGCTGTGATGAAGGCTGTCACAGTGCGTTAAAAACCACACCGCTCAGAAATTGCACTGTCTCCTCACATTAAGAATCTGTTTCCTCGGAGTGTTACTGTTTGGGAGAGAAGGGAACGATCTGTGTGCTCTTTTGTTCTGTCAGCTTTGCAGACTGAAGTCTTAATGCACTCTCTTGAATTCACAAAAAGCAGTAGGTCTCCAGTTACAGGTTGTAGTGACTTTACCACAGCTAGGGGATGTCATTAGGCCTGCGAAGCAGTGAAAACAGCATAAAACTCTTTCTTTTACTGTCCCTCTGGTTGATGAGGGAACACTGAAAATGGGATCTTGCTGTGTCCCTATTTTGAGTCTTTAGAAACCTTATAATTCAGAGGAAGGAAAGCTGTACATAGAGAAAAAACACTTTGGCTCTGGAGCATTTCTGTTTACCGCAAAGCACAATAGCAAAAACATTGTTCACTTTTTTCTATGGAGAAATCAGCTTAGACTCTGGATAATTGTAATAACTTTGTTTTTTTTTCCCTCCACTTTTAAAAAGTCTTTGTTTTTAAAGCAGTGTTGCCCCCTCAAAGTGTTTTTAAAATCTCTACGTCCATGTGAGAACAGAAAAATGCTTGCATGAGCATGCCACTCCAGTAGGGGGGAGACAATACCCCACAAAATTTTAATGCCATATGTGTAAAGTAGAACATTGCAGGCAAGTGCACCACGAAGCTAAAGCTGAGATTTTCTAACGGCAGTGTTTTTTACAAAGATTCAAAGTCAAATTCCTGCCAGAAAATAAAAGCTTTAAAAAAAAAAAACACAAGAAATCTATCGCTTTGTAACGGGGAGCAAGGAGGCGGATGCATATGCGGAGATAAGCAATGTTTATTATGGGCAAATCCAGGTTCATGTAGCCAACATGGATCGATCGGGAGACAGACATGACAAACCAGAATCAAACAAGCCGAACAGCACAAAGACCAGCAAACACAGGGCTTAAATACACAGGGTAAACGAGGGAAGGTGAGAAACAGGTGGAGACAATCGGGTTGAGTCATGAAATGAGGGGGCTGGACCAAAACAAATGCACATGGGCTAAACCAAAACGACACGAAACACATGGACAGGACTGGGAGGGGCCAATCATGACACGCTTGCTGTCATGTGGCTGTTGCGTTGCCATGGCTACGCCACCACCTCTGAAGCGCCAACACTGTCCTGATCAGGCGGAGGAGCTGAGCTTCTCTAGATTTTCACTCCAATTTGAATTATGGGATTCCGATATATTTTGAATCAGGTTTTTGTTAATGATCATCAAGTCACATATCTTGAAAGTCTTTGGAGTATTTTTAATACTTGCAGCGTTTTAAAAGCTGTGTTTTGCCTCTCAAAATACTGCACTGTCTCCAACTTAGATTTATAATTTAGAGAACAAAAATTTAAGAAATATTGGTTTATAATGTTAATTTTAGTTAGTCGAACACAATCTGTCCTAGTACGAGAAACACAAAGTTTATAAAAAGTTTGAATATTACACATCCATGTTTTGCAGTTTGACTAAATGTATCTGTGCCTGACCTAAAATTTTGAGTTTATTCTATTAAGTTAATAGTAAGATAGCAAAACAACAAATTTAGCTTTTAATGTTAGAAAATCTTTTTCACAATATATTAAACATTTTTGAGCACAGAAATTGTGATTTCGGTGACACAACCATCCAAGCACTTGCCTCATTATGAGCAAATGAATGTTTGCATTATATATTGGTTTCCTAGCTGAGATGGAGTTCTGAAAAATGTGATTTAGGAGATCTTTTAACTAAACTAAGAAGTCTGAGGTGAGTGAACTCAGGTGCCCTCAGTTTGAGGTAACCACTTAAATGGCCAGGACACACCAACGTTTTTGCTACATGCTTCAATAAACTAAGAACAGCTCAGGTAGTTTGCACTGAAGTCCCTGTAGTTACTGAATAGGAAGCCACAGAATGATTTTAAATCTCAAAAGCTGTCGTGCAAAAAGTTCACATTTAATTCTAAGCTGACTTTTCATTATTTATAGTGTGAAAACAAAGTTTTCCGAACTTTCCGTCCTGGTGAGCGTAATTTTCACAGGAACGCCGTGATTTGGTTAGGCCTAGTCTTGCTGCTCTCTTTCTTCTTGAACGTGTGTAACGGTTCTGCAGGGTCCAGAGAGAGCGGCCCTGCGTGAGCCTGACGTGCCTTTGACCTCACTTCCGTCTTTGAAGATGAGGAAAGTTTGAGGGAATAAACAGCAAATCTGTCATGCACATCTGCTTCCTGCTGAGGCATGAATATGCAGCCTGAATATTTCTATTAACAATTTAATCGCCTGCATTACAAAATAATGCACTGATTGAAATCTTGACCCACATGAGGTCTATAGACCGTTTCTTTTGTGGGGAGAAAAGAGGTTCTTGTCTGCAACTTATTTACAAACCTTGTTAATGGTGCTAATAGCTGTTCAGATGGGTGGAGAAGAATTAAAGTGCCCCCCCATTCAGAAAAAGATGTGCTGGTTGTTCTTAACTCTCAGCTGCCCTCTTTTTCGTGGTCTTCACTGTGGCCTGTGCCACTGCTGTGTGTGTGGATTAGAGGAGATCATGCCTTAGGGTTAAAGGTTAAAATCAGCAGATGTTTTGGCACTAAGGCCTGAGATTACCGTGCTTGAACTGTTAGCGTAGCCTTACAACACGTCACAAGGGCTGAGTGCTTCATCAGTTACTGAGCATTAGGCTTTTTTTTACATATCTGCACTTGAAATCTGGACAATTGCAGTACTGCTTCCATCTCTTCAGCGTTCTGGAAGAGCTTGTTTCTCATAAAAGCTGTAGGAAATGGCAGTGCAGTCAACCCAAGGCTGGCTTACCTTATAGTTCACATCAAAATTGTAATAAATCTCTGCACTGTACACAGCTAGGGGAAGCAGGCATTCAGACTCTTGTTTTTGGTATTGAATATACCCTGTGTGGACAAAAGTATGTGGACACCCCTCTAAATGATTGAGTTTGGGTGTTTAAATCTACACCTATTGTTAACATTACATTAACGGCATTTGGCTGACGCTCTTATCCAGAGCGACTTACAATTTGATCATTTTACACAATTGGCCTGACTGCATGTCTTTTGGACTGTGGGAGGAAACCGGAGAACCCGGAGGAAACCCACACAGACACGGGGAGAACATGCAAACTCCACACAGAGAGGACAGCGGTTGCCCGGCCGGGGAATCGAACCCAGGCCCTCCTTGCTGTGAGGCGACAGCGCTACCCACCACGCCACCGTGCTAACAGATGTACAAAATCAAGCACAAAGCCATGCAATCCCCATATAGATTGGCAGTAAAATGGGTCATACTGCACAGCTCTGTGTCTTTAAAATAGGATGCCACATTTGCCACCAGTCACTTCATGAAATTTCTACCCTGACAGATCTGCCCTGGTCAACTGAAGCACATAGCGCATAAAAATTGCCTGTCCTCTGTTGCATTGCTCAGTACAGAGTTCAAAACTACCTCTGGAAGCAACATCAGCCCAAGGACTGTACATCAGTGGCCTCACGAAATGTGTTTGTATGGCTGAGCAACTGCACACAAGCCTAAGATCACCACATGCAATGCCAAGTGTCAGCTGGAGTGGTGTAAAGCACGCTGCCACTGGACTAGAAGCAGTACAAGCATGTTCTCTGGAATGATGAATCACAATTCACTATGTGTAGTGCCAACAATAAAGTTTGGTGAAGGAGGGATAATGGACTGGGGCTGTTTTTCAGGATTTGGGCCCCTTAGTTCCTTTGAAGAGTGATGTTAATGCTACAGCCTGCAAAGTTGGAAGCATATAATTCTTTTGGAAGCATATAACGCTTTCCTGTTCCTGCATGACTGAACCTCCAAGCTACATAAAGATATGGTTTGGTGTGGATGAACTCCAGTGGCCTGCACCTGACCTTCTGACCTGTAGATTGTGAGCCAGACCCTCTCGTCCAACGTTGGTGCTTGAATTCACTAATTTTGACTGAAAGGGTGCAAAGCGCCACAGACACACTCCAAAATCTCATGGAAAGCTTCCCAGAAGAGTGGAGGTTGTTTTAGCTTCAGGCAGGGTGACTCAATATTGATGTTCATTGTTTTGGAATGAAATATCCAAGTTCATACAGTTACGATGGTTGGGTGTCCACATATGCTGTCCTTCCAGTGAATGTTCACTTAAAATATGCAAACATAATTTCTTTTAACTTTTTACTTGTAAATTTGAGCAAAAACATATGCATTCATATGCATAACAAATGCATTAAAAAACTAAACTGATTGGGAAGCTACTTTTCAGACACTGTATTACTTATTCATATTATATAAGAATAGATCGAGTTCTTCATATTAAGTTGGTCTAGGAATTAAGATTAGATATATTTCAGGTTTTAAAAAAAAATAATTAGTGGAACATCAAATGGTAAGTTAACTGAATCTGTGTCTTACATTATTATGTAAATGTGTTACATGATGTTCAGTGAACTTAAAATCGACTTGGTTACTTTTGGAAGTTAAAGCAATATGCCTTTTTTTTTACATTGTATTTAACATTTAGGGACACACAAAATCTGATTTAAATCTGATTTAGTGTTCAAGTGATGCAACTGTCTTAAGTGCCTGGGAGAATATCAGGAGATTGTGAATTTGAACCCAGTGATGCCACAGCCACCCGTAAGTGGCCACCTAAAAGAAGAAAATGTGTGGAAAGAATCGCAGGTAGTAGAGAAATTGAATCAATAAAATAGCTAATTCATTAACTGAAATATAAAACCGACAAGTATGAGTTAGGAGAACTAGGAGAAAAAGATGTTTAAGTTGGAAGAACTCAAGAAAAGCTGTGAAATAAGTTGAACTGACATTCGTTTTTACGTTACATTTTTTAAAATTGTGTTTTCCTGTCATTTTATAAAACCAGTTAGCCACTAAATGCTGTGTGTTACAGCAAATTTCCCACACTTAAGTTGGGTTTTATCCCCTGAAGGGAACTAAATAAATAAAACATAAATAAAAACAAAATACGATTCTGTACGCTGTCGTATTTTGAGCTTCATAATGCGCCACACATTTTCAATGGGAGACCGGTCTGGACTGCAGGCAGGTCAGTCTAGTACCTGCACTCTTTTACTACGAAGCCATGCTGTTGTAACACGTGCAGAATGTGTCTTGGCATCGTCTTGCTGAAATAAGCAGGACGTCCCTGAAACAGACGCTGCTTGGATGGCAGCAGATGTTGCTCCAAAACCTGTATGTACCTTTCAGCATTAATGGTGCCTTCACAGATGTGCAAGTTACCCCTGCCATGGGCACTAACACACCCCCCACACCATCAGAGATGGTGGCTTTTGAACTTTGAGCTGAAAACAATCCGGACAGTCCTTTTCCTCTTTGGTCTGGAGGACACAACATCCATGATTTCCAGAAACAGTGTGAAATGTGGACGCGTCAGACCACAGGACACTTTTCCACTCTGCGTCAGTCCATCTCAGATGAGCTCGGGCCCAGAGAAGCCGGCGGCGTTTCTGGGTGGTGTTGATATGTGGCTTCGCTTTGCATGGCAGAGTTTTAACTTGCACTTGGAGCGATGAACTGAGTTCACTGACAGGAGTTTTCTGAAGTGTTCCTGAGCCCATGTGGGAATATCCGCTACAGAATGATGAGGGATCGAAGGTCACGGGCGTTCAATGTTGGTTTTCTGCCTTGCTGCTTACTTGCAGAGATTTCTCCAGATTCTCTGAATCTTTTGATGATATTATGGACTGTAGATGATCTTCTTCTCCTTCTTCTTCTTTTGGTTGCTCCCTTTAGGGGTCACCACAGCGGATCATCTGCCTCCATCTTGCCCTATCCACTGCCTCCTCTACTTTTACACCAACCATCTCCATGTCCACCTTCACTACATACATAAACCTTCTCTGAGGTCTACCTCTTCTCCTTCTACCCGGCAGCTCCATCTCCAACATTCTTTGCCCAATATCTCCACTATTCCTCCTCAACACATGTCCAAACCATCTCAACCTGGCCTCTCTGGCTTTATCTCCAAACTGCTCCACCTTCACCGTCCCTCTGATCTGCTCATTTCTAATCTTGTCCATCCTCGTCACTCCCAACGAAAATCTCAGCATCTTCATCTCCGCCACCTCCAGCTCAGCCTCCTGTCTTTTAGACAGAGTCACAGTCTCCAAACCAAACATCATAGCAGGCCGCACTGCTGTCTTGTAAACATTCCCTAAATTCCTTGCAGTTGCATGTTGAGAAATGTTGTTCTTAAACTGTTGGACTATTTGCTCACACAGTTGTTCACAAAGTGGTGAACCTCGCCCCATCCTTGCTTGTGAACGACTGAGCCTTTCAGGGATGCTCCCTTTATACCCAATCATCGTATTCTGTTTTTATTTTTGTTTTACACAACGTCCCGACTTCATTGGAATTGGGGTTGTACAAATCTACAAAAAGCGCCTTATTGTTTTATTTTAGATGCTCAGATTTCATTTCATTTCATATGCTATTGCGAGATAATCTGCAGGTTAATTTTCTTGGCCTTGATGTTCGAGGACACCTTTCATTGCGACTCTTCAGACTCTTGCTTTGTGAGGATCATCATCAGTCATGGGCTCAACGTGGTTTTAATCAAAGCGGCTGGTCTATAGTTGGATTGTTGTCCTGTGAGCTAATTGGAAAATTTTATTCCACTTCAAAAAAGTTCCATCTTATTCATTATAGATCAAACATTATAGTATCTCTCTTGTTAGAACAATGTATGATTTGCTTATTGATATCGGAGCGCAGGTAGACAAAAGCTTGTGTGAAGAAACTAATGAGAAGAAAAGGTGTCGTCAGCTCACAGCAGGAGTCTGTATTCGTATGGTGTGGGAGAGAGAAAGGTAATTATGTCTGTAGAGCACCTCAGGAACAGGTCAGCTGGAGATTTTAGGAAGTTTGATTCTATATTTTTATCTTTAGGGTCTTAAATATGTGAATATTCAGTGCCAAATAAATGCTTATGCATACATACTAAGAAAAAGTCATTTTCTGATATTGAGGAGGCTTCCATAAATGCTGCATCCTTCTATAAATAACACATCCCCTACAGAGAACACAAATATGAACTGCAAATTTTAGTGCAGAACATTTTTACATATTTTAAAAAACATTATGAAGCATAACTTTTGCACAGGCCATATTTTATGTTTAAATATTTTCCAATCTGTTAAATTCAGCAAATAAATAGTAATTGAGCATTAAAATGTGCAGAGGTGTGTCCTCTGTAGAGGATGTGTTCACTTATTCACATTTTAAAAATTATCAAAATATGTAAGTTGACCAGTGTGTCTAAACTTTTTGCATGCAGCCTTATATATATAGTACTGCACAAACGTCTCTGTTACCAAAGGCAACTTGTTTAAAACCAATTAACACAGTAAAACCAACAATAAACACTATCCATCATTAGAATAAATACAAATAAATATCAATACAGTAAAAATTTGTAGTGTAAATTGCCGCCACCACTGGACTCCAGAGCAGTAGAAACGTATTCTGTGGAGTGATGGATGAGTTTGCCAGGAGAACGTTACCTGCCTGACTGCACTGTGCTGTTAAGTTTGGTGGAGGAGGGATGATGCTATGGGGCTGTTTTTCAGGGGTTGGTCTAGAACACTTAGTTCCAGTGAAGGGAAATCTTAATGCTCCAGCAGACCAAGACATTTAGGACAATTGTGTGCTTCCAACTTTGTGTGAACAGTTTGGGGAAGAACCTTTTCTGTTCTAGCATGAGTGAGCCCCAGTGCATAAAGCAAGGCCTGTAAAGGCCTGGCTGGGTGAGTTTGGTGTGGAACTGGTCCTCACAGAATCCTGACCTCAACCCCATCCAACACCTTTGGGATGAACTTGAATGGAGTTTGTGAGCCAGACAAATATTCACTCATTTTGAATTTGATGCCTGCAACACATTCCAAAGAAGTTGGGACAGGGGCAACAAAAGACTGAGAAAGAAAAAACACCTGTTTGGAACATTCCACAGGTGAACAGGTTAATTGGAAAGCTTTCCTAGAACCCAGTGGTCCAACGCTACTTTCGTACCCTACAGTCTCGTTTTGGTAGACAAAGGTGACGTAGGTGAATAAAGCGTATAAACTGACCAACCTGCTGTCTTTCAACCACTTTGAGAAGCTTTTCTTCATCCCTACAACATCTTTTTCTCTCTCCCTCTTCTGTTCCCAATGGGGCGCTTTCTCAAGCGCCTGTGTTTGGGAGCAAATGGCAGGAGGGGGGGGACGGAGTGGATGGGCGCCTGATTAGTGCTGTGCTGTTTTTTGATGTGTGTTATCAGACTTGAACAAACAGCTCTTACAGAAAATGCAGACTAGAAATAATTTTCCGGCATCGTTTTGGCGCCCCTCTAGTGCAGCGCCCATATGCGCCGCATACGCTGCATACCCCCTTTTTGCGCCACTGACTGCAAGGAATTTAGGGATTTCATCATCTACAGTCCATAATATCATCAAAAGACTCAGAGAATCCTTGTCCTCATTTCCCAAACGCTTACTGAGTGTTGTTAAAAGGAAAGGTGATGTAACACAGTGGTAAACACGCCCCTGTCCCAACTTCTTTGGAACATGTTGCAGGCATCAAATTCAAAATGAGTGAATATTTACAAAAAACAATAAACTTTATCCGTTTGAACATTAAATATCTCGTCTTTGTAGTGTATTCAATTGAATATAGGTTGAAAAGGATTTGCAAATCATCGTATTCTGTTCTTATTTACATTTTACACAACGTCCGAACTTCATTGGAATTGGGGCTGTATAAAAGCTCCTATAGGTATAATATGATATCTCAATATTTTTGTCCATATAGTGCATCTTCTGAGCTACACTGAAGACGTTTGGTGCAAGGTTCCTCCTGGATGCCCTCAAATATCAATTCCAACAGCAGGACATCTGATTCAATTTAATGAGGTATTGATTACGCCAGCCAGATGTTGGATGATAACTACGCTGGGCTTCTTTGGGTAGGAGTTAAATGTTTAAACTAACATATTGACACCCTGAAAATAATTCATTTTATTTGCGTTTATTCTGATTTTTTGAGCAAATAAACACTGCACAGATAAACAGCTGTTTAAATATACTCTTTACTCAAATGTATGTAAAAACCTTTGCACATTTCTGTGTGTATAATATAAACTTATAAAATAATAAAATGAAGGTTACAAGCCGTGAACCACCCAAAACAACAACAGAAAAGGGAACAAGAGTGTGTTGTTTTAGTGAAACTATGAATATGTAGATTAGCAGAGTGCAGTTAGAGGAGCACAGGTGTTGTTGCTGCCCTTCTGCTGCTCTCCAGACATCGCATTGTTCCATCATCAGCACTTGATTCAGTTTATTGAAGGATTAATGTTGGAAGGTAACTGTAAACACTGGACTTTCTCAAGGAGAGCTTTGGACACATTAAACACACCCCCACACTGGACATTTTATTGGTTTTTATTCAGATGTTATTATTTTCTTTTTTTAAATAAATAAATGCTTGTGCAGTACATAAATGGTTGTAAGCCCCTTTAAGGTACACTTAGTGACAGAATCCTTCAATTGTGGAGAAGCTTCACATGAGCCTAAGGTCACCATATCCAAGAGCTAGGCGTGGGCTAGAGGGGTATAAAGCCCCACAGCACTGGGCTGTGGAGCAGTGGAACTGTTTTCTCTGGAGTGATGGAGTTCCATCTAATACCTTTGGGATGAGTTGGAGTTCAAGAACTGACCATCCAACTTCAGTACCTGACCTCACTAATGCTCAATCAAATCCTCAGAGCAATGTTCCAACTTCTAGTGTAAAGCCTTCCCAGAAGAGTTGATGCTGTTTCTGCAGCAAAGGGGGACAAACACACTATTAATACCCTTCATTTCAGGAGAAACATTAATGATGGATGAAGAACACAAACCATGTCCATGAGTTAAAGTCGAGACCCCCAAGGTAAAACATCACTCCAGTAAAAGTAGAAGCTCCTCCCTTTAGACCTCCACTTGAGTAAAAGTACTAAAGTATTTCCCTTCAAATGTACTTAAGTATAAAGTAAAAGTACTAAAAGAGGAATTCTGGCTCTGATGTCCTGTTATCATTTTTATAACCAGACTGGCTTCATGAACTCATTTCAGGTGAAAGTCCTCCAGCGTCTCTCTTGGTAAACCAGTCTTTTAATAGAACGTCATTAATTAGTGACGCTGACGTCTATTAAAATGATCAGAAGCACAAAACACTGAAGGTAAACAGTTTCCATCAGGGAGAACCGAGTGGCTCTGAAATCACTATTTACACACAAGCAAAGTTTCAGTTTCAGATTTATTTACAACTTAGTTCCAAGTTTAAGTTGAATAAAAACTGGCTTTAAACTCAGGATCACAGATGAGCTCCTTTACTATGTTGATCTGTAGGCGTCTGTTCATAAACATAAACCAGCCCAAACTCATTTACTATAAAATGAAATGGTGTTTGTAGAAATTCAGAAAAAAGCCGCGTCAGTCTCGACTGCATATGTGGACATATTTCTATATTGGTCATATTTCTATATTTGACCAACAGGTCAAAACCAGCTCTAAACAAAGTGACCGCTGGGCCCTGATTGGTGCTCTGGCTTTGCGCTTCTTTCGTTTTGACATGTTACGTTTTTATACACACAGAAACCAAAAGGAACGACAGATTTCTCAAAATGTTGGAGGAAAAAGTCGGACATTAGACTCTGAAATGTAGTGGAGTGAAAGGAAAAAGTCCAGAACGGAGAAACTTCAGTACAGATACACCAAAAATACTAAAGTACAGAAACCAATTACATTTACTCAGTTACTCAGTTACTGTCCACCACTGAGAAACACTAAGGGAGCAAGTGTCTACAGACTTTTAGACATATAGTGTTGGAACCAGTTCTCTGGCACATTATATAAGACTTCTACTCCTCAAACTTCAAGTTTCAGGTAATCACTATCTTGCTCTCATTCATAATTCATCAGGGGCAGCAGGCGTGCTGGTTTGCAGACCTGTGTCTTGAATTAACGTGTTCTCTGTTCTGTGAACCTGCACTCACCTCAGGCCTGACTGGCTTTTCTCAGTCTTCATGTCTTCAAATCGTTTGATGATCTCGATCAAAGCAATTATAGACACTCGTGAAGTTCTTGCGTTTATCTGAACGAAGGTGATACAGGCTTTCTGTATATTTTGTGCTGGTTTGAGTGCATTTTCCACTGCAAGGTCAGAATGGATGAACTTGTGTCTGTGCTGCCTGTATACCTGCACTGTAAAGCACTGCTATAAATGTACAGCAGAAATCCAGCAATGATCCACCACATTTCTCAATTACAGCAGCAAAAATTGCTGCAAAAAAAGGGGTAAAAATACAAAAATAAAGTACATTCTGAAAAATACAAGCCACATCTTGTCAAAGAGGTCAAAATGTCAGATCACATGGTAATCAGCGGTTATCAGCAGAGCAAATTGGGCAAATTACTGTTAATGTAAGTAGTCTTGAGCAGCCCGGCTCGTCGGCGTCATGACCATATTAAGAACCCTAAGCTGGTTTTCTTTATGAACGAATGAAATGAATGAAATCACAAACCTGTTCCAAACCTGATACATTTTCCCTCCAAGTGTTGCTGGATCCTCTGTAGGACAAGATTATAGGCCCTTTTCATATTTCTGTGATTTTTGTGGTGGAAGTAGTCATTGCAGGGTAACGCTGCTTCAACTAGAGCGATAACAATAACAACGATGATGAGTAGAACGTGTACAGCTCACTCAAACGTTCAAGTTTAAAGCCAATTTACACTGGAACTTATCTCAGTTTCAGTGGTTTGTCACCTGACGATGAGCAGAGGAAAATGGGTTTGTGTAGTTGACAAAGGAATAAACTTTACAGTTACAGACTGTAGTCCATCTGTTTCTCTGATACTCTGTTCTTCAGTGGTCAGGACCCCCATGGACCCTCACAGAGCAGGTACTATTTGGGTGGCTGATCATTCTCAGAACTACCTAAGTGCACCTATATAGTAAGAGGAGCTGATTAAATGGACAGTGAGCGTAGAAACATAGAGGTGGCCATAATGTTATGCCTGATCGATGTATTGAGAGCATTATTCATTCACTATATGGCCAAAAGTTTGTAGACGCTGATGGCTGCTCAAAGTGCTTTACAGACAGGTGATAGTGCTTAACAGTAATAAAAGAAATAATGAGTATTCATTCAAAATCATGTAGGATGATGACACAGATCAAACTAACAAGATAAAAACATAGATACATAGTTTTAATTAAACTCTGAGTTAAAGAGATAAGGTTTTCGATGCTTCTTAAAAGTGAGCACTGAGCTTGACTGTCTGATAAAAGGTGATCTGAGCTGAATAACTGAACAGAGTTTCTCCTTGTTTTCTGTATTTTGCAGAAGGGGTTTTGCAGAAGGTCAATATCTGCAGATCTAAGATCATAAACAGACACTCTGCGATGTAAGCTGGAGCTTTAAGGTCTTTTAGAGCCTTAAAACTAGTAGCAGAACTTTAAACTCTATCTGAATGATACAGGCAGTCAGTGCAGTGTTTGGTAACACTTTATTTGGATGGTCCACTGTCGATGTTTTCTAGATGCTCAGTCTGTCTTTAACTAACATTCAAATAAAGATCTTTTAAATGCAACTGAACCTGAAGTTGCTTGTGAAAGATTCCATTAAATCCATCCCTAATCCTGAACCTAACCCTAACCCCGACCTCAAGGCAAAACCTACACCTACTTCTAGCCCTAACCCTAACCTTAATGCTGACAACCAGCTGAGTCTCACCAGAGAGTTTGTTTATAACTTAAGTATCTGTAGATCATCTAAATGGGACCCTCCAAATAAAGTGTGACCCAGTGTTTGAACGGGACGGATCTGATCTCTCCGTTTTGCTTTTGTTAGTATCTGTGTTGATGTGTTTTGCATGAGTTGTAAAGGAGGCATTGCTTAGGAAGTCCAGTAGGAAGATCATTACAGTGATCAACTCTGCTTGTAACTAATACATGAACAAGTTTCTCTGCGTCGCTCTGAGATAGAAAAGGCAGAACTTTAGTGATCTTTCTCAAATGATAAAAAGGTAATTTAGTGACTGTGTGGGATTAAACAGAGCTCAGAGTCTGAGATCACACCCAGGTTTTTGGTATATAAAGCTAAAGAGCCAAGCTTCGTGTGAAGCAGCTTCTCTGAGTTTTTGTACCAGCAACCAGTATTTCAGCTTTTTATGATTGGCGCAGTGGGCAACGCTGTCGCCTCACAGCAAGAAGCACCTGGGTTTGATTCCCTGGCCAGGCGACCAGAATCGTTTCTCTGCATGTTCTCCCCGTGTCTGCATGGGTTTCCACCGGATATTCAGGTCCAAAGACATGCAGTCAAGCTAATTGGACATGCCAAATTGTGCCTAGGTGTGTGTGTGTGTGTGCGTGCGTGTGTGCGGGCGTGTGCGTGTGTGTGTGTGTATGACTGTCTGTCTGCCTTGTGATGGACTGGTGACCTGTCCAGGGTGTATCCTGCCTTCCACCCCATGACTGCTGAGATAAGCTCCAGCTCCCCCTGCGACCCAGAAGGATAAGCAGCTTAGAAGGTGTGTGTGTGTGTGTGTGTGTCACTCATAACGAGAAAATGAGTCGACCCCAAAATGTCTGGAATTGAACAGCGCTGTTTAACAGTAGACGTACTCTCACAGTCTATGCATGCAAGGCTGTACGTAGCATTATTTACACACTTTGTGGTTTGTGGACACCCACTCATCCAGTACTTCTTCCAAAATCAAGACTATTAAACAGGTGTGTGTCCTCCTTTGCTGCAGTAACACCCTCTACTCTTCTGGGAATGCTTTACACTAAATGTTGGAACATTGCTGTGAGGATTTGATTGCATTCAGCAGCAGAAGCATTAGTGAGGTCAGGTACTGATGTTGGATGGCCAGTTCTGGATCACTACAACTCATCCCAAAGGTGCTGGTTGGAGCTCCATCACTCCACTGCTCCACAGCCTCATTGAAGTCTCCACCGAACTCTGCTTCCAGCCGTTTAATATTATATTAAATATTCTAATGATAACAGTGATATTATAATGATAACAATGAAAGCACTTTTATATTTAATTAATTGTGTTAAAGCCATTAAGGTGTTTATGTACCAAAATCAGATGTAGCTCATTTTTACCATTTTCCAACCTCCCAGATAGCGGGCATGTATTGGTCCACCGGCTTGATAAGGTTGGCACCCCACTGCCCATTTGCCACTGATGGTCCTCCCTTGGACCCCCCAGATTATCGTCCTGCACACAAGCTCTAACTAGTTTTTAACATCCTCAAACGGTTTTTAAACAGACTTTCATCTTAGCTTAGAAAATAAAAGAAAGTAAAAAGAGAATTGAAAAAGACTGAGCCTGAAACTGTGATAGATTAAAATGATTTACTAACCTAGTTTACAAAGTACTAAAGAAAGGAAGGAAGGATAGATATGTAGATAGGCCTGTGAGTGGAAATGAGCGATGATAAAAGGAATTTAGTCTAATACTCCACTTCACCACTAGTGGGCCACCTGGAAAACACTGAACACAACACCAGTAAACCACCAGCTTTGCCATCAGCAGGTCAACAGTAGCCCACTGTTGCAATCCTCTTGCTATAAGAAATCTTTTCACCCTTTAAAATGAAGCATTCTGTTTTCGTTACTGTACCTTTAAGACACACACACACACACACACACACACACACACACACACACATATATATATATATATATATATATATATATATATATATATGTGTGTGTGTGTGTGTGTGTGTGTGTGTGTCTTAAAGGTACATATATAGGTATATAAAGATATATATGTATATATATATATATATGTATATGTATATGTGTATATATATATATATATATATATATATATATATATATATATATATATAAATGACCTCTGTTCTGATTGGCTGCCCTGTGTTATGCCTCATTCTAAGAAATCAGACTGCAACACTCCTTATAACTTCAGCATCAGTGGGCGGAGCTAAGCTGCTCTAGGCTGGGTAGGTGAATGTGTGTAAATGCATCGTTTTTGGTGACATTACAAAAACAATGAATTCAAAACAGCCATTTTTTGCTTAGTTTCCATGTATGGACTGTAGGGACTGGTGGAATGAATGGTACGTGTTTATGTTCTACATCAAACTTTTTATGTTATACGGGCCCTTTAAGATCGTCTTATCTATATATTGGACAAAAAATTCTAAAAATAAACACTGACGTGACTTTTTCCCTACATCACTTGAATATATATCACAGTGATGTAACAACACTTTTATATAAATCAGATAAGCTGAAGAAAAGTGCTGATTTAAAGCCTTCTGCACATCCACAGGACTTATCCGTCCATTAGGTAACTGCGGGAAGTGCAGAACTGTCAACTGTACACTTTTTTGAAGCAATAAAAACAGATTACTTCAGTTATGAAGTGTTAGGCTGTGTTTTCAGCTCTTTTTCATTGCACTCCTGATTAGCTCGCAGGGATTTGGCAATGAATTAATAAACTATTTCTAATATTTTCTCTGTGAATGTAATAAACATTGTTTCTGGTTTAAAGACTTTTGTGCATCATTCATATAGAAAATGTTTATAAATTAGTGAAAACGTGTGCAATACTCAATTCAAATGCTTCAAATATTCATAATTGTGAGCTTTTTTATGGGTGTTTATGTTGAACAAATGTTGTTTTTAATAAACCAACATTTTACAATGATTCAAAGTTTTATACACGTAACATTTGTTATTTAAAAAGAGTAAATTATAAGGAAAATTTACACCAATGGTAGGCCAAATTTTCCGAAATGTTTATGTAACAACTTTAATGATGGGTGAAGGGAGGATGCCGGGGCAGATGTGAAGACGGCGAGCATTTTTTATTATTTATATGCACAGCAAAAACCACTCGGCTTTTCAGCCCACAGACAAATTAAGACAATACGCTCGTTGTGACTTTTCAGTCCTTTCTTTTTGTTCAGCTCAGCTCAGCTCAGCTTGGCTTAGCTTGGCTTTCATGCCTTCATGGGTCTCCTTCTCTCTCTGGGCTCTGCCACCTACTGAGGGAGAGATGACTATAAGTAGGCCGGCAGAAACAAGACGCATCAGCTACTAATTAAATTTCCTTTGGAATCAATAAAGTGTCTGTCTCTCAGTCAGTCTGTCTATCTATCTATCTATCTATCTATCTATCTATCTATCTATCTATCTATCTATCTATCTATCTATCTATCTATCTATCTATCTATCTATCTATCTATCTCTCTATCTATCTATCAGTCAATCATCCAATCAATAAATCAAGCAATCTATCTATCTATCTATCTATCTATCTATCTATCTATCTATCTATCTATCTATCTATCTATCTATCTATCTATCTATCAGTCAATCTTCCAATCAATAAATCAAGCAATCTATCTATCTATCTATCTATCTATCTATCTATCTATCTATCTATCTATCTATCTATCTATCTATCTATCAGTCAATCATCCAATCAATAAATCAAGCAATCAATCAATCTATCTATCTATCTATCTATCTATCTATCTATCTATCTATCTATCTATCTATCTATCTATCTATCTCTCTATCTATCTATCTATCTATCTATCTATCTATCTATCTATCTATCAGTCAATCATCCAATCAATAAATCAAGCAATCTATCTATCTATCTATCTATCTATCTATCTATCTATCTATCTATCTATCTATCTATCTATCTATCTATCTATCTATCTATCTATCTATCTATCTATCTATCTATCAGTCAATCATCCAATCAATAAATCAAGCAATCAATCAATCAATCTATCTATCTATCTATCTATCTATCTATCTATCTATCTATCTATCTATCTATCTATCTATCTATCTATCTATCTATCCAATCAATCAGTCAACCAATCAATCGTTCATTCACTGCTTGGTTTTGCTGCCCCTGGTCAAACACGTTATAGATTTGTGTGAATAAATGTGACCACAGCTTCTACAAAGAGAACATTTCTCCACAGTTAAATGCATTTTTATTACGGTTTATTTGCTGAATTTAACATATTAAAAAAAACATCAAATTTGACCTGTGCAGAAATTAAGGCACATATAAACTTTAGTTTTTCATTTTTTCAACAAATAAATAGAAAATTTCCACTCAATTTGGCAGATTGTCGTATTTCAGTGTGTTCCCTGTAGAGGATGTGTTAAAGGGTCCAGAAGGATCTGAATCTGAATCTGAAATCACCTGTAAATGTTAAAGTTTTAAAACGTGCCATTCACTCCCCAGTCTGTACTGCCCATGCGTGGAAACTAAGCTGCAAAAACAGCCCACTTGGTTTTTCGTTGATTTATTTGATGAAGCTCTAATTTACACACATCCACCTATTTAGCCTACAGCAGTTTAGCCCCGCCCATTCATATTGAGGCCCATTCATCGGCTCTGAGTGGTTTTTGAGTGAGACTCAATAGAGCTCAGCCAATCAGAGCAGAGCTCATTTATATACACTCAGCACTTTTTAGGTGTATTTACACCTCCTTGTTTCTACACTCACTGTCCACTTTATCAGCTCCACCGACAATAAAGGGCCACTTTGTATTTCTACAGTTACAGACGGTAGTCCATCTGTTCTTCAGTGGTCAGGACCCCCATGGACCCTCACAGAGCAGGTACTATTTGGGTGGTGGATCATTCACAGCACTGTAATAAAAGCCACCTGGTACATTTTAAAAGAGAAAGAGATGTTGTAAAATGGCTAGTTAAAAATGAATTATGACCATATTTGGTGCAAAAAAAACAAACAAGAATTATAAGCGAATGTTAAAAAATTAAATACAGTAGCAAAGTAACACACTGGCCCTTTAAATCACTTTCAGTTTGAAAATCCATGTAATCTGACTGGGAACGTTCAAACTTTTGCATGTGACTATCTATCAAACTGCCGCTGTATGACAAAAGGACAAGCTGAGATTCAACTTTTATTCTTTTTAGGAATATTACTTAATCCGTTTAAAGTATTCAACCTTTGTGTGGTGTTGATGTGTTTGTTACTCAGTGGTCTGGTGGTCCCACTGCATTATGAGTTTGTAGGAGGAGAGCAGAGTGAAGGACACAGCACCTCCACACTGTTATTCCCCACAGGTTCAGCCCAGCAACACATGTGTAATATAAATGTGTGGGGGGTGAACAGAGTGAAGACCCTGAAAATGGGTTATTTTATATGTTCTTCACAGAAAATGAGCAAAGACCAAGAATCTAAGGATGAAATAATAATAAATCGCATCATTTGTTCTTTTGATGAACACTGAAAACGGGTCCCAAACCAGGTACACAAATCATGTCCTTGAGTTAAAGTCAAGACCCCCAAGGTAAAACATCACTCCAGTAAGAGTAGAAGTTCCTCCCTTTAGACCTCCACTTGAGTAAAAGTACTAAAGTATTTCCCTTCAAATGTACTTAAGTATAAAGTAAAAGTACTAAAAGAGTAATTCTGGCTCTGATGTCCTGTTATCATTTTTATAACCAGACTGGCTTCATGAACTCATTTCAGGTGAAAGTCCTCCAGCGTCTCTCTTGGTAAACCAGTCTTTTAATAGAACGTCATTAATTAGTGACGCTGACGTCTATTAAAATGATCAGAAGCACAAAACACTGAAGGTAAACAGTTTCCATCAGGGAGAACCGAGTGGCTCTGAAATCACTTTTTACACACAAGCAAAGTTTCAGTTTCAGATTTATTTACAACTTAGTTCCAAGTTTAAGTTGAATAAAAACTGGCTTTAAACTCAGGATCACAGATGAGCTCCTTTACTATGTTGATCTGTAGGCGTCTGTTCATAAACATAAACCAGCCCAAACTCATTTACTATAAAATGAAATGGTGTTTGTAGAAATTCAGAAAAAAGCCGCGTCAGTCTCGACTGCATATGTGGACATATTTCTATATTGTGGTCTATTTACACAAAGTTAGGTTAGTTCATCATTTATGTTGAACAGACTCTCCCAAAGTTTTACGCTGCTGCGCTGACGTTGAACCGCGTGCTGCACTGGGTCGGTATGACCAACAGGTCAAAACCAGCTCTAAACAAAGTGACCGCTGGGCCCTGATTGGTGCTCTGGCTTTGCGCTTCTTTCGTTTTGACATGTTACGTTTTTATACACACAGAAACCAAAAGGAACGACAGATTTCTCAAAATGTAGGAGGAAAAAGTCGGATATTAGACTCTGAAATGTAGTGGAGTGAAAGGAAAAAGTCGCCCAACATGGAAAAACTTCAGTAAAGTACAGAAACTAATTACATTTACTCAGTTACTGTCCATCACTGGTCCCACAGACCCCAACACCACACAGGGGTTAAAGAAACCAGAGCAGCTCTGTACTTAAGTGAAACAGCACCCTCCTCTCTGTTTCTTACTGTGATATATGTTTGCCTTCCTACCTATTCATCTTTTGTGACATTCTTATCTTCATGTATAATGAAATTTAATGCTGAAATGCTGTTCATCTCTACAGGCCTAAATAAATGGCTCATGCCTGGAGTGTAGTCTAGCCAGCTCTACAGAGCATCACACATCATCATTTCTGAGAGCTTTCTACAGCTGCTTACGCCTCACAGTTAACTTCTAAAACCAGTTTTTCATTTATTCATTTACACGTCCTACATAATGTAGTATTTTACAGCTGCACACTTCTGCCTATAAAAAGATGAGAGGCCTTTGGCCTCAAACGCAATTACTTCACAAGAAATTCTTTTAATAAACACAGCTTTCTCTGTAGAGGACGTGGATTGATTCTCCTCTGACTGATCTCATGATAAGTTTACGAGTCTAATCATGTCATGTAGAAGATGTTTTCATGAGTAATATTGTTGGGCAGTCATGATCTTTACCAATAGGCCCTTTTTTTACAAGAAACAGAAGTAACAGGAGTAAAACAAGCTCCGCTGTTGCCTTTCAGACAGTTACTAACTTCGGAAATACAGGCGTTCGTATCACTTCAGCCACCAGAGCTGTGTGTCACTGTATCTTTGTCATAGTTGTCTAGATTGGAATTTGAGGTTGTGTCCAGAACTGTTGGAGAACCAAGCACACAGCAATGCGGGAGTCCAAACTAAATAAAGGGTATCGTTGTTGTTGGAAGAAAACCTCATATCTCCATATTTTGTGTTTTTCCGTTTTGGGCATCATTTGAAAATACCTGTTACTCTTTACCTGTTACTTCCACACATTGTGTGGAAATTTTATGATCAATGAACTAAAAGAAACGGCCCAAAATGACTTGGTAAAAATTCTGGTTCCATTGACTTACATTAAAAGTAAAGTAGGTTTTTCCTTCTCCTGTAAACTTACCATTTTGGAGATTCAAGGTTTTCTTCCGACAGTAGTGATATAAAGGCCCTGTGGAAAGATTCCTTCACAGCTATCAGAGCACAGTATCATCAGCTAACGTCTACAGAGTGATAAATCGATGGACGTCAAAATAACTATAACCGAAACGCAAGATAAAGCATATTAGCGGGACATGTTGAAACAGCTGGCTAACGATAAACTAGTTAAAGTGCCGTTGGGGGGGTGCATCGGTCTGTTGTCAGGGTCTGTAGCACCACTGTAGATGTTTTACTTAAATTTTCAAGCTCTCAGTTGGTTTCCTAATACACTTAATCTGCAATGAGAAAGTGTCAAACACTAAAAGGTCACCAGGCTGAAGTTAGCTTCTTGTTTGAATTTTCCCGTTCCACCTTAAATGGTGTGGCAGTTAGATTCTGATGCTCAGGCACCATTTAAGGTGGAACCACCGGCACCAGTGAATGAACATCTACGACCAGTCTCTGGTCGTTTTTGAGTGAGAAAACGAAAACTATGCCTCTGAAAGCGGCTGCAGCAGCAACTTTAAAGCACAAACTGTATTCAGTGTAACGTTAGAGAGCAGCAGTGAAATGTGGACACAGAGGTTCTTTTACTCCGTATGACAAAGTTTATTCCTTTATTAGCTACACAGACTCGTTTTGCTCTGCTCATCACCAGCTGACAAACCACTGAAACTGAGATGAGGCTATTTTTGCATCACGCTCTAACACTTGAGTGAGTTGTACAAGCTCAGCTTGTCATTGCTGCTATTGTACTTGCTTCAGGAACGACTAGACACAAAAAGAGCCTATTAAAAAGCCTATTAAAGAGCCTATTAAAGAGCCTATTAAAGAGCCTTATGATGGAAAACTGCCTGACTTATGTAAACATGGTTTCAAAATGTACCAATCTCTCTCCGGTCTATACAGTCCATATATATAAGCTGCCTACTGTTTTTTTTTTAAACAGTTCATGATTGAGAAGTGTGATGAGCTTATCTCAATTATTATGGTAGAACGTAATGAGATGAGACGGATCATATTTCTGACTGGGGAATACTCAGCCATGGCATCCAAAGACAGTGTTGAAAGGAGCTGTGGAGCTCTCACTGATAAATAATCCACAGAGTCAAGATTATCTTCCATTCGCTTTTGCTGATAACTAGATTACAGATCTTTCTTCCTTTATCAGTCTTCATCATCACACGTATCTGCATCTGGCACTGCTGTTTTCACTTTAGATCATACATGTTTTGATAGGGTCGTTTCTTTTTAACCCCTTTAATGCCCAGGAGACTTTTTACTCCTTCATTCATCTCCCCTAACGCGTAAACACACATCTTCTAAGCCGCTTATCCTTCTGGGTTTCGGGGGGAGCTGGAGCCTATCCTAGCAGTCGTTGGGCAGAAGGCAAGAAACCCCCTGGACAGGTCGATTTTTTAAACATTTCTGCATAATTGAATGGTTGTTGATGTAAACACACTGACCGAGTCAGAGCTGTTCACAGTGGTGGTGATAGGAACCAGACGTCCACCTCTAAAAGCTCCCTCACAGAAAGTTACCACATGAGATGTATTATGTATTAGGTTATGAATATTCTGCCTGATGCCTGAGACATAGTTTTATAATAGGTTTGAGATATTGAGACTATGTTACCGTCATCAACATTACATTTCGTAAAAACTGGTGTTTCACTGGTGGCATTGGAGAGATAATAAAAGAACTCGTCGGTAAATTTCTCAGTGCACCACTTTACATCAAAGCACTCTGAATGACTGTTTGCATCTCAATGAATTATGAAGAACATTTTTAAACCGGTGGAATTCCCCTTTCAGAATAACTCCAGTTTGCCACTTTTCATTGTGGTTACTGAACAATAAGCCTGACGCTCTTAAAAATCAAGGCTACTCTGGAGTAATGCCTCAGAAGAACCCCCTTTTGGTTTCCTGAAGAACTTCAGTGGATAGTTCTTTGGAGAACCATTGTTGTAAAGGAGATGTGGGAGTGTGAATAACCTGAAGTTGAAAGAATGTCCCCATAGTTAGACAACAGCATGTTATCGTCAGTCTGTCAGAGTCTCTACTGATTAAATTTTTCGTTTAATTCTTCTCTCTGTTTCTTCAGGGTTTCCCTGAGACTTTTCACGCTTTCTCTCTAACAAACAGCCATCAGGACACAGTGTGAATTCGAGCCATGTGACTTCGGGAGCATTTGAACTGAAGCTTCCATGATCATCTTCTCTCTGCTCGGTAATGAGGAATCTGTTTTGAATAAATCATAAAGGGAGCATATGGAATATTGTAATCCTGTGATTATCCCTCGTTTGTATGACAGTTTTGTGCCACGTTGTCCATTGTTCCACAATCTCCCGCTGCTGGGGTGCAATTCCCGTTGGTGTTTTGAGTGTCCATCATTAAGAGATGTGTTCTCGGTCACCGTTCAGTCCAATACAGGACATTTGCTCTTAAAGGGCCGGTATCATGGAAGTTTTTCCAATGTCCATATATACACTCTGTGGACTAGTGAGTCACAGAAACTGTAAAAAAAGCTCACTTTTTCTTCCAGTTTTGAAACATACTGTTGACTCTGTAGTTCATAAACTCCCAGAAATAAAGGGGCAGTTCCCCTCTCATCACTGGGGTGATTCCCTCAACGGTCCATCTCAGTCCCTTTAGTCAGGGAACATAACTGAACCATAATCCACTGAAATGATCTGTTCTAAGCTGTGCTGACTCCACACACCCGCCTCGCCTCGCCTCCAGGCTTTTATTCTACTGTTCTGATTTAAAACATTCGGTTATGAAAAAGTATAAATATGAACTTTTCACCTGGAAAAACGGATTTAAGCTTCACAATCAGGCCTTAAACCCACTGGAGAACCTTTGAGGGAACATTTACAGTGTTTGTGTCTTGATGAATAAAACATGTATCTGCACAGAACCTTCATTTCTAACAGTGTACAGCCCTTATTTGGATATTAAGCTGCAAGAAAAAAGCTCGTTGTAAATTCTTGTTTTTGTGACGTCACAAAAACAGCAAATTAACACATTTCTACCACTTCAGTCTACAGCAGTTTAGCCCCACCCATTCAACCTGAACTTATAAGTAGTGTTTCCCACTGATTTTTGAACGAAGCGCCATATAGGGCGGCCAATCAGAACAGAGATCGTTTACATATCTCAGTCATAAAGGCACAGTAACAAACAGATTGTTTAGTCATAAGGAGGTTGGATAATGGTCATTCAAAGGTTTGATTGTAGAGACTGAGATGTCTCTGCAGTGGTGGTGATGGAAACCAGGAGTCTCCATGACTCCAACACAGATATAGAAATTTTATTTACTATCCAGAACCACCAGAGAACCCACGCCTGTCTTCTGAGTTTGTTGAGAATGTTGATGATGGTAAACTCATAGAAAATATGAAGAAAATATGTTTCTTTGGGATCTATTTTGCTTCATAACAGCTGTTTCCCAATTCAGGGGCTGCGTCCTTTGAAGGCTGCATTTGAAGGCTGAAATGTGTCTTTCTTTTCCATGGCAACAGTGGATCCAACGGGTGGATCCTTCTCCAGCCACCATATCCTGAGGTTCATTGCATGCTGGTGAGTACAGGTCACAAACAAGAAATCCGCCATAGAGCAGACTATCTCATTTCGATTCAGCCGTCACGGGTCTGTGCAGCCCCTGAATTGGGAGACGGCTAGGGTCCCGCGTGCACCCCACTGCCATGAAAGCATTTCAAAAAACAATATTTAAAGAAATCGCCCCACAACCACTGTAGAACAAAGTCTCAGGCATCCGGCAATGTATGCATAACCATTTTGCATAATAACTTTCTGTAACCATTTCACCCTGAATTTGTTTACGTCTTAACATTTAAATGATGCAATAATTTTAAAAAGTCGGTGAAATTCCCCTTTGGCAGTGCTGCAGTTCTCTAGGCTGTACTTCAAAAGCCCTTGTGCATGGACCAGCATCAATGTCAGCCAGAGTGTCAATGATATCTGTCATTCTGTCATTATGCTAGTGAGCATATCCGCCCTCCACTCACAGCCCCATTCGGAGGCCATAGTGTAGTATTAGGCAGATATAGTGTGTATGCAAAGCCTCTTTGGGTCGTTCAAGCCTCTTACATTACATCAGTTAAATTACAAAAACAAATTAAACATTTTTTTGTGGTTCTGTTTGCGTTCGCAATTTAATTTGTACGTTTTAATTTGTAAACAGTGCGTGCTGCTGCACAAAAGCCTCATCCCCATCTAGGCAGCGCATCTAAAACCAAAGGGGACAGATTTATCCCTTTAATATCGAGAGCTAACTTTTACGTAACAGATCCTTTAGAGACACTGGCGATGCTCCAGCTCGGTAGCAGGCATCAAGTGGATGTGGAGCTTGGGCGTGGCAGCAGCGAATCGCTGTGAAATCCCAGATAAGCTGAGTTTCAGCTGCCGCAGAGCCACAGCCGGAGCTGAGTGGGAGGGAGAGGATGTGTGAAAAAGAAAAAAAAAAGAAAAGAAAAAGCCACACCATCTGGTGCAGTGGGCCCGGAATAGCAAACGGGGCCCCGAGGCGAGCCCCCGGACCAACCCCTCTCCGAAAAAAAAAACTCTACAGAGGTTGTTAAAATCCCAGCCTCATGTGAAGACTGCAGCTTCGGGCAGAGGGGATGGTAGGGACCCTGAAGGCTGCACAGGGCCAGAGTGATGACTTACAGGCTGTGTTTAACTACATACAGCTTTTCATTCTACTCATATCAACTCTCTGTATATATTCGTCAGTAGCTCCTGTTCCTGCTCATATCAGGGACAATTCGTCGTATCATATTGTCGTATCAATGCTTCACATGAACGCTGCTGCTTAACGTGCCATAGATGCCATGTGCTGGTCCTGGTAACACAATGTCATTATATAGCTGGATATAATCTGCCATGATGGCTCATGACACCACATGACATATTAAGCACAATTCATTGCATCACATTGCCGCTTTCAGCTCCAAACAGTGGCTCTCCAAAACGATTACAGGAGAAGGAAAAACCGTGACGTTTTCCATGGACCTTCTACAAAACACTGACATCAACAGGTCATATGTTTATCATGATAACATGACACAGTTAATTATCTGGCCATAATCTGCCATGACAACTCAGCATACTACAGCTGTTATGATATGATTATAGCATGGTTATGGCAATGTTATGTAGCTGAGTTAAAGTAAAATATTGCCGGGGTTTTTTTTTTTTTTCCTTCTACCATGAAGTATCTGAAAACAAACTTTTTCTACCTTGTTAATTCATGTTTCTGCTCATATGAAGCATGACTCATTATGTCTTATTGTTGGAAAAAATCAGCAATATGGATACGTAACATAAACATGCCGTAGACATGCCATAGCAGATGTCATATACTAGTAATAGTAATGTTATACACTGTTATAATACTGGATGTAATCTGTTACTCCTCTCTGTGTGGAGTCTGCATGTTCTCCCCGTGTCTGCGTGGGTTTCCTCCGGGTTCTCCGGTTTCCTCCCACAGTCCAAAGACATGCAGTCAGGCCAATTGGACATGCTAAATTGCCCCTGGGTGTGAGTGACTGTCTGTGTCTGTCTGTCTGCCCTGCGATGGACTGGCGACCTGTCCAGGGTGTATCCTGCATTTCGCCTGAAGACTGGATGGATGGATGGATGGATGGATGGATGGATGGATGGATGGATGGTAATCTGTTACGATGACCCATGACAGCCTATGATATCTGTTATAGCATAGTTATGTCACTGTTATGTAGCTGAGTTTAAGTGAATTGTT